>NC_045171.1:2381924-2434424 GCF_900700415.2 Clupea harengus | reverse complement strand
TGTACCCGCCGCGCGCCCGTGGTGTATAGATGTGAGTGTACCCGCCAAGCGCCCGTGGTGTATATATGTGAGTGTACCCGCCGCGCGCCCGTGATTAAAAGATGTGAGTGTACCCGCCGCGCGCCCGTGTGGTATAGATGTGAGTGTACCCGCCGCGCGCCCGTGTGGTATAGATGTGAGTGTACCTGCCGCGCGCCAGTGGTGTATAGATGTGAGTGTACCCGCCAAGCGCCCGTGGTGTATAGATGTGAGTGTACCCGCCAAGCGCCCGTGGTGTATATATGTGAGTGTACCCGCCGCGCGCCCGTGATTAAAAGATGTGAGTGTACCCGCCGCGCGCCCGTGTGGTATAGATGTGAGTGTACCCGCCGCGCGCCCGTGATTAAAAGATGTGAGTGTACCCGCCGCGCGCCCGTGATTAAAAGATGTGAGTGTTGGCGGGTGAGGGATGGCTGCTGCTGCACCACTCTGGCGTGTACAATATGGGTGCGGTTCATCTCCGAACAATACTCTTCAATCTGGTCATGTTAAAAAGGGCTTGCCTTATCTCTACGACAGGGAAAGGGGAATGGGGGTGAGACACAGAGTAAGACAGAAGGTAATGCTGCGGTAATGCTGGTTGCTGGTTGTTGGTAGCTGCCATTCACCGGCCAATCAGGTAGCGCTTTCCTCATGAATATTCCTTGGCCACCAAGCAAAAATAAAAGTGCTTGCCGCACCCGTCCTCCTCTCCTCCCTTCTCCTCCTCCATATATTCTTTTTTTCCTTTTTTTATTGAGCTGGCAAGATGGGGGTGCAGCAGAAATGCACTATGCACTCACACTGATGCAGCAGGAGCGACCGAGAGCGATAAAGAGAGAGAGAGAGAGGGGGATGGAGAGAGAGAGAGAGAGAGGGGGATGGAGTAGATAGGAGAGAGAGAGAAGAGTGGGTAGCAAAGGGAGTGGGGAGAAGAGAGAGTGTGTGTGTGTGAGAGTGTGTGTGTGAGAGTGTGTGTGTGAGAGTGGCCCATAAATCAAGTGGAGGTGAGAGTGCTGAATCAGGGACATGAGGTAAGGTTGATCGTGCCTGGGAGAGACAATAAACCCCCTAATCATCCGTCTCTGCTCCGCGAGCCGCCGGGCAATTATCTGCCCGCACCTGACCAGCGCCACAGAGGGGGCAAAATCCATCTCACTTCTCCTCATATAGTCCTGCTTTCACAGACACACATACAGTTCTTTTCTTTTCTCTCTATCTATCTCTCTCTCCCTCTCTCTCTCTCTCTCTCTCTCCCATTTTTTTTCTGTCTCTCTTCCTTTCTTTGTTTTAAATAAATAAAGCAGAGGAGGGGAGGTGATACATTCAGTGCTCAGTCAAACTTATGCCTGGGAAGACCCAACATCCCGGAGGGAGAGAGATGATTGCCTTAAAACAAGGTGGCACAAAAGAAGCCAGCGCTGTCAGTGATGCTGCCGGGTGTTTCGATGTGGAGAGGAGGAGAGGAGAGAGGGGGGGTGGGGGTGGGGGGGGGGGGGGTAGTCCTTCTCTGCGTTAGGCTGCTGCATGCACCACTGCAAATCCATAGCAGTCTAATCTACTAGCAGGATGGGGCAGGACAGCATGAATATTCACACCACATCAGCAGGCAGCTCCTGGAGTGCAGTGCTCTCATGCCATGTCACCCGCCACGGTGTTGGCATGTGTGTGTGTGTGTGGGGGTGATGGTGGGCGGGTGAGATACGCCATTGCGGAAAATAAAAAAAAACACCAAAACCTAAAAATCCTCCACAGTGAAGAGCTCTTCCCATTCGTTCAGAGTGAAACCAGACCCTCAGTCAGTTCACAAACACTACACCCCCCCCCCCCCCCCACAAACACCACCCCCCCCACAAACACTACACCCCCACAAACACTACACCCCCACAAACACCACCCCCCACAAACACCACCCCCCCCACAAACACTACACCCCCACCTCCTCTGGATCTCCGCATGACCATCAGCAGGACTATAGCTCAGTGTGTTCTTTCATAAGAGAAGACCGTGTGCCTTTATGCTCTGGTGTAAAAGCAGGTCTGTTTCAATGGAACCAATAAAGCCCTTATGCATTAGTTCTATTGGCTCTCGGCAACAGAGATACACTGCAGTCTTAATCCCATGGCAGCAGTTAGGACGCGGGCCACAAACGTAAAAAATAAACTGGTGCACAATTGTGTCGTAACACCGAGCCACATTTATTGATTGAACGTATTAGAAAATAATAATAATAAATAATATATTTTCCAATCTTGGGTGAGACACTTGTCATTCTTTTTCTTCCTCATTATGATACATAGACTGTCATCCTCTTGAAAATGATGGAATTAATGGCCCTTTCAAAGCAAGCAGAGAGCAGTGTAAACAGCCCCAGTGCATAGGGCTTCATTTAACAGAATGCTAATGTGTGATCTATCTATTTGGGCCATTTGCTCTTCAGATAAATGCCATGCTGAACCATTTCCCTTGTGTCACGCCTATGCCTGTGTGGCAGTTCGACACGAGACTGGACAAGGTCGTCAATTCAGCAACAGAGGGGCGATTACCATCAACGTGACTAATCTGAGACATGCAACTTACACGGGGCGTTCTGATTGGACATCTGAGACATGCAACTTACACGGGGCGTACTGATTGGACTGGATGTTGGTTCATTTCTCCACCACAGTGTAGCGCAGTATAGGTTGTATTGGAGTACTGGAAACACACTAGAGTGAACCCACTGTGCAAAAGCATTTTTTACAAGTCACACCTAGAAAAGAAATGATACTGTAATTCGGTTTGGAAAAAACTGGCATGTAATTCAATAGCATTCGAGTGGCTATGGGGGTTTGATTACCTTTCAAAGCCCCAAACTACCACGTTTATCTAAATTACACACTGATACAGGTACTGCAATTTGGCTCCAAAAATGTCAGGGTGAACTTGTTCCGTACACGCTATATACACAAGTACACACTCAAGCCACAGTCAAAAAATCACACCTGTGATCACAAAAGCTTCACCCAGCAAGGCGCAGATGAAAAGATGAACACTCACTACCGTGTAGTTGCTGTGTAACTGCACTGCAGGCAAGCGGCTTCATACAGACACTCTACCGTGTAGTTGCTGTGTAACTGCACTGCAGGCAAGCGGCTTCATACAGACACTCTACCGTGTGGTGATGGGGAGATTGCCATCTCACCCTATGCCTGTTGGGCAGAGACCTTCCTGACCAGGTTTGACATGATTTTTTCAAAAGGCACACACAAAGGCATGTGCGAGTACACAAAGGGCCATTACATTGACTGTTTGCCACACATAAATCCATCAAGCAGCAAAAGGTCGTCTGTACCTACTGCCTTCAAACACAGAAGGGAGAAGATATTAGCTGTTCTAATACCCACACACACCAAGGTAAATTCAAATCAGCCTGTAGCCTCCTTGATCTCCGTTGGTTGCTGCACAGACTCCCAGAGGCTGAGTCTCAGTGCCTTGACTGACCGCCAGCGTAAACACGGGGCAGCAGCCAGCGTTTAGCCTAAACTGTGCCAGAGCCTTCGGCTGACCATGCCTCCAGATTTACCCGCCACATGTCCTGAGTTACCCACAGGGTTAAATGGCTAATAGTGTGTGTTCTATACACTGTGTCCTGTAACATGTTAATGTATCCGTTGTTATAGTGGTGTAATTAAACCAGTAAATACAGTCTAAATCAGTCACTATCAGTCTATAACAGCACCTGGATACTCTGTACTTACATAATACTATTAAACAATCTAACCCCCAGTATTACATAGTACCTAGGTGCTAGGTCTTACTTACACTACCCCTAATGGAGTAGTTGCACTGCTATGTAGTATAAATTATGGTTCAGTATCACAAAGAATGCTATCTATTCAATAGTTCTGTCCGGGCTACATACACAGGGAGTCTGACTACTCTTGGATTTCCGTGTCTGTGAGTGGTTCTGAGTCCAGCTTTTATCTCTGGTTGGACTCTGCATGCTGCCCAGCCATGGCAGCTACCTGATAGAGGGGGGCTCTCTGATACATCCGTCCGCTTGATGTGCCGAGTGTCAACCCCCACTGAGGTGTCTGACAGAGAGCGTCCGTGGAGTCGTCTAATCCCCTCCTGGGGCCAGAGTTCCCTCACTAATAAGGATTATATTTCACCACTGGCCATCAAGAAGGCTTGGCATCGCTGCTCCAGACCAGCAGCCCGGCACAAGGGTGAGTCATGTCACAAACACACACACACACACCCAAGGACGGGAGGTGGCCTCAAATCATATGACATCCAGACATGTCCATTCAATTTAGTCCAAGGAATTTTGACCAAAACATTCAATTATGTTTCCTGCCATGTTAGCATGCCAGCATGCAGTAATAGATAGTTTCAGGAAACGGTAACGTCTTCTGTGAACATATTGCAGGAAATCAAACCAATATCCAAATCAACCACTTCGGTCTCAGATATCGCCAGGTGTTTCCATTCTCCTGTACTGTTTCATGATTAACTCTTCAAACTGTTCTCTTGAAATAAAAGGTAAAGTCTTCTGTGAGCATAATTTAGCAAATAAACAAATAAATTACCTTTGTCTCAAATAGATTGTCTAGAATAAGTTCTGAAGTCATGAACTACTAAAACAGCTAAATAATGACAAGTGTCTCTGAAACCAAACCCTGCTGGAGGAGGTGATGGCCTACAAAGCCCAGTGAAAGAAGTCACAGATTGATGAGATGCATTCTGCTGATTATTTGATATATTTTAATAGAATTTATTGCCATTTGGGACATCGTTCCATGTCTTTATCCCCTTAAATAATGAACAAGGCTATATAAATATTTGTCTGCCTTGCTTGTGCGTTTCAACAGGCTGACCTTTAAGTGGTGGAGCTGGACGTAGGCAGCCACTGAAGGACGGTCGCTAATGTGAAAGTCATGGCGGCCCACAGAGCTCTCTCTCTCTCTGTATTGGCTAATCTAATTAGACACACATTATCTCACAGAAGCACAGAGGACCAAACCTCAGCTAGCGTATCACGCTGCTCTAAGACGGCCCAAATACCTGCATTCCCACATTAAAGCTCATTTGCCATCATGAGCAGTGGCAGCACAAATGACTTCATGCAGCTACACATACACATACACACACACCACACACACACACACACACACACACACACACACACACACACACACAAAGCAATTCTCTTAAATTTAATTGCTTAATCCCTCCAATTTGTGAACGAGGGGATTGGGTTATTTTCATTCATTCATGAGGATTCAAACAGCATAAATGACGGCGGACCAAGAAAAAGAAAAGAAGAGACAACTCGGGCCAAATGTATCAATCTTTGCGTGAGGTTTTTCGTCAGAGTTATCAAACACAACGTACATACAATGTAACCTACGTTCATTCTACGCCCATAAATCTGAAACCGAGTCAAATCAGCGTGAAAGCGTTAAATTTCAAAGTTAAATTAGAAATGATATGCTAAATAAAGCGAAAGATAAATAAATATACTGCCAATGTATTCTTACTGAGCTCATGCGCTCCTTCATTTGGCCATCTGCTTCGTACAAAGAAATAATTACTCTTTCAGGCCTTTGTGCTATAACTTTAGTAAGTGTCATCATTTGTGTGTTGATTTTAAAAGTCTTTTCGATTAATAAACTGATCTTCCTCTCTTGGTGCCTGTAATTCAATAGGAGTTCAGTCAAGTACGGCGATTACATTGTGAAAACATGAAATTGCTCAAAAAAAACCGACACATTTTAATATTAGCCTCCACACTGTTAAATAGACCTTGAAGTCAACCAGATGGTCCCTTCCCATACAACTGGCATGATAGCTAAGTTGACAGTTCAAGAACGGCAGTAATAGGCCTACATAATTAACAATACGCACGCGAGAATTCCTGACTAGAGTGATACACGGACCATTTAGCCTGCTTGTATCACCTTAATCTTCTCTTGGTGATGCTAATTACAAATATCTTGTGTATGCCACCTTGAGAGCACGTTTTCCCGCCAAGCATGTTCTCATGAATACCGTTTTATGTGTAGAAAGGTGCTCAGCACGATTGTAGTGCTTCTGCACCATTGATGCATGTGGTCACTCATCTTTTATATACCCAACACTAGGGGTGGGGGGAAAAAAAATCGATTTTTCGATTTCTCTCGATTCTCTCTACAACGATTCTGTCTCGATTCAGAAAAGTTCATAATCGATTTTTTAATACAAAAAAAAAAAATTAAAATTTTAAAATTGAATGTTTTTTTTTTTTTTTTTTTTTACACATTCATTTTGTGTTGAAATGCAAGCTGCTTCGATTATTGCATTGTTCATTGAAAGTCATAATTGTGACAAGGGAAAGCTTTTTCTCTAATAAAAAATAGAGAAGGTAATTCATCTGTTGATTTTCTTTAATTATCAAACACAAAGTAGGAAGTGATTTGAGACTCTGAGTAGCAAACTCAGATGTTTTAAAAATCGACATGCATCGATAATCGTTTTATCGGTTTAGAATTGATAATCGATAATCGGTTTAGAATCGATAATCGGTGTAGAATCGATAATCGGTTTAGAATCGAATCGTTGACCACTGAATCGGAATCGAATCGAATCTTGAGGTGCCAAGAGATTCCCACCCCTACCCAACACACACAACACACATGGCACACTGAGCAACGCTTCCATAGGCTGAGCTGTGCTGTGTGTGGGGGCGGGGGTGGGAGTGGGGTTCTCTCAAGCGTATCCACGGGGTCAGGACCTCTCGGCGATGAGTAAACACAAAGATGTGCATTCAGCAGAAAGGGCCACTGGGGCTGCTGGCCTCTCTCACTGTCTTGTCTCATTGTTACGCACCATTTTAAAAAACATCAATGATCCATGTTGATTAGGGCTCCTTTCATTGAAATGATCGGCACTCGAGCGTGGTCTTCCACTGGTCCTTTGAGAGGAACAGGTGTGCCTGTGCCAAGTCTGTGGCTGTGCTCTCGAAATCCAAGCAGACAAATGACATTTTGCGTTGCGCTCTCAAGAATAATGAATCCTGCACCTTCAGATGCACTCCTCCGGGAGGGAGAATGGCCCTTGCACATCAGGATGCCTTCTGGAGGACTAGCACCTGGGTCCTCTAACTCAGCTGTCACGATCTCATGATATATGAACCTGCTCTCTGGATAAATAAAACGACTTAAGTGCAAAGAGGGCCGTGCACTGAGGTAACACCCACCAATACTCTACACTGTTTAACAGCTTGAGAACACCAGATACTTCAGGCTTTGCCAGATAAGGAATTAAGAAAGGAGAATGACAATGCACACTCATTAAAAAGGGGTTTGAGAGAGCTTGCTCACTGTATAGTTTAAGATATTGTATAGTTTAATGTATTGTTCACCAAAGCATAAGGACCTTTTCTTGCATAAGTTGACCGCCTCAGTGCCTCTGAAAGGATCACATCTACCACATATCGCTGATATTGTCTTGACTTTTTGTTACCCCCTCCATTTTACTGAGCTCAGGGGTTAGGCATCGAAAGGGAGCTGACTTCAGCATGCTCGTTTTCCCTTCTGCTCCGTGTGTGTGTGCAACACTCACCTCTGTCCGTGTCGTAGAGATAGACGAACTTCTGCCACTTGTACCGGGAGAGGAGACTGAGCACAGCCCCCTTCAGCGCCGGGCGCATCTGGATGACGAACTGGACGTCGGAGTCGATGGGGTAACTGGGCGTGATGAAGGAGGTGTGCAGCGCCCCGCAGAAGGAGGTCAGGGTGTTCATGGACTTCTTGTCGTAGAAGCCGAAGATGGCGTACACGCCTCTGGAGAACTGGGAGCAGACTGGAAGCAGAAACAGAGGACAGAAAACGCACTGTTAGCTCTCGGCAGAAACATAGCCGCCCGCCCCCGACAACAACAAAAAAGAAAGAAGAAAAAAAGGAGAAAAAAAACTAAGAGAGAAACCAAATGGGATTTCTTACCCACACACACTCAACCCAGCCACACTTTAAAAGGCAGAAAAAACACTCCAAACGCTCACTTGTGGAAATAAAAACAGACTTGCTCTAAGCAGAGTAGGAGAGGAAAGAAAAAAAGATCTCCAAAAATAAACAGCGCAGAGAACGAGAAGATTCCAGCCTCGTAAGAAATACAAACAAATCCAGATCAAGACGAAAATCTGCTTTGACAACATGTGTTTGGCCCGTAAAAGTATAATTGCATTATTCACAAATGAGTGGAGTGCTTTTGGTGAGACTGACAGAATGGCGAGGGAGAGAGACAGCTCATCCATGGCTTTCTTCCTGAAGCCTGGTCTGTTTGATTGGCTGATCAAGGGTTCATAATCTCCCTAAAACACTTGATGCAAATGGAACTTAATTATGCCCATTTCTGTGAGCTGGCAATGTTCTGCTACACCCTTAGATCTAATACCATGCTGACTATTCACGCTTATGAGCATCATTCAGCCCGAGGCAAGAAAGATGGTCCATGCTGCGAAAGAAGCAGGGTAGTATTAATCAGAATGGGACACGGCTCCGTCTACATAAAACTCTCAAATGTCAAATTCACAATAACTGAACAGGCCAGAGCACACAACAGGAGACTCATTGATGTCTCCATCCCAATGAATGGAACATCACCGCGCTGCTCGCCGTTCTTGCTATCACGGTTCCAACCACGCTAGCCGCTTAGCACCCAGAGAGGAGGCGCTCATAGGCAGACACTTCGAATTTCACCCAAAACAATCCCCACGTCGAGACCCTGTAAAGTGCACCCTTTATTAGTGCCAAACAGGGGGTCTTATCAGGGTGAGGAGATAAACTAGGTGTCTTCAGCTGAAGAGCCCTTCTGGGCTCCTGATGTGTTGGGTGAGAGAGCTGTGGAGTCTTTCTCCTCCAGCAGACAGCAATCTCAGCAGCTTCAGCTTCAGCTTGAGCTCCTCCTGCAGCAGTAGCAGCAGCAGCGGTAGCAGCGGCACGCATCACTCTGGCTAACAGCCCTGATAACAGGGTTGCGCTCGGCAGACTGACAGGGATATTGTGGGGACGACTCAACAGCAGAAGGCGGGGGCTCAGCAAGAAGCTACGTCCTCTAGCCTTCAGTCTTTTCAGTTTTCTTTTCTTTTTGTTTCTTTTCTTTTGTTTTCATGTCTTTCCATTTCCTGCTCTGTCTGTCTCTCTCTCTCGCTCTCTCTCTCTCTTTCTTTCTTTCTGTATCTCCCTGTTTAATTTAGAGATGCTGCTGACACATCCATTGACATGTTCCTGTGGGACTCCAGAGCTGTCTGCCTCCCTGTTTCCAACTGTCTGGGCCTGATTAGGGTTTCAAACAAGCACCGCAAGTCTCTCTAATAAAAATGTTTCTCCCTCTCATTCTTTCTCTCTCTCCCTCTCATCCTTTCTCTCTTTCTCATTCTCTCTCTCTCTCTCTATTTCTCTGTCTCTCTCTTTCTCTGTCTCTCGCTCTCTCATTCTCTCTCCATGTCTCTCTCTCTCTCTCTCTCCATGTCTCTCTCTCGGTCTCTCTCTCTCTCTCTCTCCCTCTCTCGCTCTCCCCCTATGTCCTTCCTGTTTCACCTGTCTGCTGGCCAGCCTGCTTGCTGTTCTGGTTGAACCCGCTTACCCTGTCTCTCCCCACCCACCACCATCTGGATTCTCCCTTAAGCACCCTTCCCCTCTCTCTCTCTCTCCTCTCTCTCTCCTCTCTCTCTCTCTCTCTCTCTCTCTTTCTCTCTTTCACTCTCTCTCTTTCTCTCTTCCGCTCTCTCTCTCTCTCTTTCGCTCTCTCTCTCTCTTACTCACTCTCTCTCTCTTTCGCTCTCTCTTTCTCTCTCGCTCTCCCTCTCGACAAGCCTGGCTGTCCTCTTCACCTGAGTGCCTTTCAGATTGTGTTCAGTAATGTCATTCCCGCTCTCTCGCTGGGGCCATTTTGTGCAGGGAAAAGGGTTGGACAGAGCGTATGGGAGTGGATCATCAGACGAGGGGGGAGAGAGAGAGAGAGAGAGAGAGAGAGCTGAGGAGGGAGAGAAGGAAGGAAGGGATGACGGAGGGAGGGAGGGAGGGGAAGATAGCAGCTGTGACTACGGAGTGTCAGTGCCTCTGCATCGGTGTTACCCCACTCTTGCCCCCGTGCCCTTCTCTAGGGGTAATTAGGCGAAATTGAAATAAATGTCGTGGGTGGAAATAGACTGTGTGCCTGACTCAGAGGCAGTCAGAGGCAGCCATGGGCCTCGCCTCATCAGCTCCCAGAATGCAGTGCTCCTCACATGTCACGTTGCATTTCAATGAGGCGTGTTTACTGGGGGGTGAGGGGGTGTGGGGTGAAGAGGGGAGCCACATATTCAGCTTTCCTCGGTTCGTTGCCGAACTCCAGCTCTAAGCGCCACGTCAGCCGTAGACCTTGAGGGCTGGGACGACCGTTCGCCTTCCTCCACGAGCGCCGGCAGTCTCCACGGCGGCACAAAACAAACACATCACGCCGCCGTCTTCGGCTAATCAGAGTGCGCTCAGAGGCGACGCGAGGAGAAGAATGCATGAGTGATCTAAAGAGCTGGATTTGCCAATGGTGTTGAAATGATTAGAATCTCTCTAAATGCTGCTGTCCTAAAGGCTTATTTTCCACCTTGAATAATGTAATCAGTGATGTGATTTGCGTGGGACGTGCCCCCCAGCCCGCCCCCCCCCCCGCCCCACTCCACAGGCCCCGGGGGGTGCGGGCAGAGTCACACACAGCCCTGGGATGGGAAGCAGAGTCACACACAGCCCTGGGATGGGAAGCAATTGTCGTGAATGTCAGAAGCAATCATGAAGTGAATGCGGTGGTCGTTGGTAATTCCTCCTCCGCCTTCTCGTTCCCCTTCTCTCTCTCTCTCTCCCCTCTCGTTCCCCTTCTCTCTCTCCATCTCCCCTTCTCTCTCTCCGTCTCGCTCTCTCCGTCTCCCCTTCTCTCTCTCCGTCTCGCTCTCTCCGTCTCCCCTTCTCTCTCTCCGTCTCGCTCTCTCCGTCTCCCCTTCTCTCTCTCCCTCCCCTTCTCTCTCTCCGTCTCCCCTTCTCTCTCTCCCCTTCTCTCTCTCCGTCTCCCCTTCTCTCTCTCCGTCTCGCTCTCCTCCCACTCCCTCTCCATCGCCCCCTCCATCATCCCACTCCTCAACCCAACCTCTCTCCCCTCAGACACACACGCACACACGCACACACACACACACACACACACACACACACACGCACACACACGCGCCTGCGCACACCCCCCTTCATCACTCTACATCAGCTTTGTCGTCCTCTGAAACACAGAACACACTGTCACTGCCAGACGGCTCATAAGTGCTTGCTGGGATGGGGGGAGGCGGGGGGGGGGGGGGGGGGGGGACTAGGACTGGATCAGTTCTTCTCATTGTGAGACGAGACGCTTCAGACTATTTGCTCAAGTGCCAGCCCTGAACAACACGTCTGGGCCCTTGGCTTTAACACACACACACACACACACACACAGACACACAGACACACACACACACACACACACACACACACACACACACACACACACACACACACACACACACACACACGTCTGGGCCCTTGGCTCTAACAGCATACTCAACTGACCCACTGACATGTACCTGTGCTTGGTCTGTGTGCATTACGGGCACTATTATATTAGAATACACTTATATTATGAAACACACGACTGGTTAATAATTCAATCTGATGTTATATAATGGATTACCTAATGTTATTTGGCACTGGCTGTTGTCGGATCAAAGTTACCGTTAAGAGTGAGCACTTCACCGATGACAGGAATAGACCTAGAACAAAAAGGCTAGCCCACTTGATACAGATGGATATCATTGTGCTGTCTCCTCAGCAGCTCTCTGTGGGTCATTCTGATGTGTGTGTGTGTGTGCCTATATGTGTGTGTACATGTGTGTGTGTGTGCGCGTGTGTGTGTGCCTATATGTGTGTGTACATGTCTCTGTGTGTGTGTGTGTGTGTGTGTGTGTGTGAGATATTTTCTTTATATGGCCACATATTAAAATAAAAAAATTAAAAAGTTGGCCATTACACATAGACATATATACATAGACGCTCCATTGACCGCCTCAGCCCGTTGCTGCGACGTGCTAACGTGATGACGAGGTGATGACTGGTCTGTAAACAGACGCAAGTAAATGATGGAGCTGCAGTTTTTCTGGATAAAAAGCACTATAGATAGCGTTTAAATTTCTCCATTGTCTCCATATTACTTAGAATCTCGTTGGTTTGGCCGTAATCGCCGTTGACATACATACATGTATATGATAATCGCTGCTAGACGCTCACTGTTCTTGTGCTCTCACAGCTCATTCACTTTGAAATACTGAAAAAATAAATGCCTACACTAGACACGTTTCAGTCCATATTTTTCAGTATATTGAATCTTGCCCAACAGTCGAGGATTACTCAACAAGTAGGCATGACAGTCCTTGTAGGTTATGTGCTTAAAAATTGTACTGGGTATCGTATTATACGGCTCTTCAGAATGTTCAAAAAAGTTCCGTTGATTTGAATGGGCCACCCCAACGTTCGCAGGTCTGTAATTTCTTTATTTTCACTGCTGCGAAAATGTAATGACCGCTGACCATCTTTCATATAATTACGCAAGTAGTCCGGTCATTTAACGTTACGGGAAGTAATGGGTTGCTACGCAACACCTGAAACTTTAGAGTTCTATTTTATTTCTCAGCAGAAATCACAAAACGGCTACCAAATCGTTAAAGAGGTATTTTTGGAGGAATGTCTATTGTTTTGGCGAGTTACTGTATAATAAGAGGGATGAAGTATAGTTCGGAGGTCATTATCTAAAAATAAATCGATTGGATTTCAAAATAAGAGTATACCGCGGTTGAAACGGTATGGCCAAATCTCTCCCGGTAGACACATTTCTACCGTTGCACGGTATATACCATCATACCGCCCAGCCCTAGTGTGTACATGTGCGTGTGTGTGTGTGTACATGTGTGTGTGTGTATGTGTGTGTGATGGATGGCTAAAAGGCTGGCATTCTGCCCCGCTGGTTCCCACCCTCCTGTGGCCAATCTCATGTCTCAATGTCCGGCCCCGAGGTTCTGACAGCCTGGTCACTGGGAGCAGGGCCTCCTACTCCCCCACCCCCCTAACCCCCCTCCCACCACACGACCCCCCCACCACATGCACCCTCCCCCCACCACACGCTTCCTCTTCACCCTCCCCGCTGCCCCCTTGTCAGGCTCCGGCCTGCCTGACATGCCACATTCATGACACTGGCACTGACTCCGCAGAGCAGGCCAGCCAACTGCCCATCAGGCTCCTAACAGCTCTCTGCCCGCGCTCACTGCAGTGGGAGATTTCTTACCTGACGGCCTTGGCAGGCTGCCCACCACAGTCCATACAGTGGCTCAGAGAGAGAGGAGAGAGAGAGAGAGAGAGAGAGAGAGAGAGAGAGAGATGGTTAGAGTCCATACAGTGGCTCAGAGAGAGAGGAGAGAGAGAGAGAGAGAGAGAGAGAGAGAGAGAGAGAGAGAGAGAGCGAGAGAGCGAGAGAGAGAGAGAGAGAGAGAGAGAGAGAGAGAGAGAGAGAGAGAGAGATGCTTAGATGGCAATGCAGTTGTGTTGCATCATGGTGGACCCAGTAGAGAGCGGGCTGACGGTTTCATTACAGAGGTTGTTCGAAGCTGCTTTTATCGTGTCTCGTTTTCGCTCATTGGCTTGTGTAAGCTGTGTGTACACACACATCGTCTTATTGGGTGGCTGGCTTTGGAGGAGACTATTTAAGATTTGGTGATTGGGGAGATGGTTGCCATGATTACAGAAACAATTACCACTCGGAGACCTATAAGTGCCTCGGACTGTGTGGGGGGCTAAAAGGAGAGAATAGAAGAAGAGAGATACAGATGTGTGTTCAGAGTGGCTGCTTGATAATGAAGTCATTATTTCAAAATGTGTCACTGTGAATACAGATTCTTTTTTCAGAGGCCCATGAAAGCCTGCACCGCTCATCTACCTCACAACAAAAGGAGAGCGTTTGCTTCAACCTAATTAATCCACGAGATGGAGCCTCATATGACATGATTCTACACGCCACTGTTCCATCCTCAGCAGTGAGATGGAGCCTCATATGACATGATTCTACACGCCACTGTACTGTTCCATCCTCAGCAGTGAGATGGTGCCTCATATGACATGATTCTACACGCCACTGTTCCATCCTCAGCAGTGAGATGGAGCCTCATATGACATGATTCTACACGCCACTGTTCCTCAGCAGTGAGATGGAGCCTCATATGACATGATTCTACACGCCACTGTACTGTTCCATCCTCAGCAGTGAGATGGAGCCTCATATGACATGATTCTACACGCCACTGTTCCATCCTCAGCAGTGAGATGGAGCCTCATATGACATGATTCTACACGCCACTGTTCCATCCTCAGCAGTGACTGGGACAAACGAAGGTAATGGAGTTAATTAACCACTACGGTCGCTCTCACACAAAAAGATAATCCATCGGTTCAGCCAAACAATGCATCCAGAGCAATCAGCTCTCTAGTCGAACGTGGCTGGCATTGGTGTTACGATCACAGGAGAATGACATCACAGGAGAATGACATCACAGGAGAATGACATCACAGGAGAATGACACCCTAGACCCAACGAATGCCAGGGAGAGCTTCAGTGTTCCACATAACTTCTGTATGTGTCAGTGTGTGCTTGTGTGTGTGTGCATTTGTGTCTTACAATGTGAGCTTGAGCGAGTGTGTGTGTGTGTATGCGCGCCCATGTGTGTATGTGCGTGTGTGTGTATGCGCGCGTGTGTGTGTATGCAGATGTGTGTGTATGCGGGTGCCTGTGTGTATGTGCGTGCGTGAATGCGCGCGTGCATGTGTGTGTGTGTGTGTGTGTGTATAAATGTGCGTCTGCACGAACAAGCTTCCTTTTTCCCTGAGTTCTTGCGAGAGAGGGTATGAAACATGTTAGGCTTATGATATTCTGTAATTGGATTTCCAGGAGGCTGTTGACAAAGTCTCCTCGCGAGCGACTAATCCCCAATCAGCGCCGCGGGACTTGAGCATGCTCTCTGATGGATAAGGAATGCCCCCCCCAGCTGAGCTTCAGGCCGCAGTGTGGGGGGCTGACAGTCACTGGACACACACATATAGCCGGGGAGGAGAGAGGGGGGCGACGGCTGCATAAGCCCAGTCAAGAGACTGAGTGGAGAGGAGAAAGGAGATGAGGGGAGGATGAAAGTAGGGGAGAGAAAGAGGACAAGAAAAGGATGGCAGGAGGAAGAAAGACATGAGAGGGCATAGGGAAGGAGGAGAGAGGAGAGAGGCGAGGATGAGAGGAAGGGAAAAAGAGAGAAGAGGGGAGAGGAGAGGAGAGGAGAGGAGGGGAGAGGAGGGAGTAGGAGAGGAGGGAGTAGGAGAGAATGTCAGAGAGGACTAGTGAGGAGGGGAGGCGACAGCACACAGTCATGACAGGACAGGCAGCTGTCATTCCACACACTTCCTCATCTCCCGTCTCAAACGGAATGAAATGGGCGCTAATCAAGGCCGGCGCACACAGAAGTGAAGTGAAGTCTGCATCGCTAACCACTCTCTCTCCCTCTCTCTCTCTCCCTCTCTCTCTCCCTCTCTCTCTCTCTCTCTCTCTCTCTCTCCCTCTCTCTCTCTCTCTCCCACACTGTCATGGACATTCTGATGAAAGAACAGGAAAAGAAAGAGGAGGTGGGAGCAGCCATCGTAAAAAGGCTTAAGGGTACAGTTACGGAGGACATTTTCTAATAGCTTCTCTCTCTCAGACTAACTAAGCTGCAGTCCGAGGGATGGATTTCCCCCTTGTTTTCTCTCTTGTTTAATATATGCGGCTACTGCACTGACTAGATGTTACAGCATGGAGTAAAATGGCGGCATTTTCAAACATCCCCCCCTTTCCCTCTCCCCCATCCTGCATCTCTGCCTCTCTCTGCTACATAATCAAGGTGTAACCGTGGCGATGGCACCCACGTCCCCGTCCTTCAGCGCCACCTCCACAGCGCCGACAGTGTACCAGCCAGTGGGCATAGCAACACACTGTGTCGATTCCCAAGGATGCTGTGCACTCTTCACACCCGAGCTAAATCCATAGATCCTTCAGCCCCTTCAGTGCAAATATGGACGCAGAGGTCGGTATGTCAACAGACAGTAAGTATCGGTCTCTGACATCCTCAAGTTGAAATTAATGTATTCTGACTGCCAGTTACTGTCCTCTGGGGCTATCACATCACCTAGCGCCGGGTGTGCATCCCATTAAAACAGACTCTAATCCTTCCCTTCCACCAACATGGAAACCAAGACCGCAAGATAGCGATCGCAACACGGCTCTTGGCACGATAAAGCCGAGTGAAAATAAGCTTTTCTGGGCCCGAGGAGCTCTGATCAAACTCCATCTCTGTATTCATGGCCAGCAGTGCTGATGGTGGCTGGATCCTGCCCGGAGAGGGATTTGGATTGTTTGGTTGATTACAGGCATGAATTTAAAACAGTCTCCATGGGGCCGTCTCTCTCTCTCACTCTCTGTCTCGCTCGCTCACTCTCTCTCTCTCTCTCTCTCTCTCTCTCTCTCTCTCTCTCACAGCTCCTTGCACTTTCCACTGCCCAGAATAATAAAAGGCAGGCACAGGAGGGGGAGGTTGTTTAACCTTGAAGTCCTCACATTTAGAATTCTCCTTTTTCCTTCTTTTCATTCCTCTCTCCCTCTCTCTCTCTCTGTCCCTCTCTCACTCTCTGTCCCTCTCTCACTGTCCTTCTCTCTGACTCTGTGTGCCCCTTTGCCTCGTGTGTCTTAGAGAGTGTGGTGTTGGAGGAATCCTTGATGATGTGGCAGTGGTTTCGTGAAAGGCTGTAGCACAATGGAAAAGTAAAGAAGAGCAAAAGAGCGAGGGAGAGAGAAAGAAGGAGTAATGAATGGAGGTAAAGAGAGGGAGAAACAGACAGGAGGACAGAGGGAGTGTCATTACAGGTCCGCGCTATGGCGCTATGGCACTGCCCCCCCCCCCTCCTCTTCGCTCCTCCTCTTCGCTCCCTCATGTTGTCTCTTGCAGATGGGAGCAGCTGAGGCACTAAGCACGCCTGACGCTTCATGGCCAGCTCAGACATGAGACTCACAGGTGCAGTGCGCTGACGTAAGGTGCAAGCAGCACCGGAACCGACCCGACCCGACCCGCAGCATGGTACAGCACCGCACAGCACGGCACGGCACGGCACGGCACGGCACGGCACGGCACGGCACAGCACAGTACAGCACAGCAGAGCAGAGCAGAGCGGAGCACAGTGACACCGTTGCCAACGGGAGTGGGGGGGCGCTAGGCGCACTGGCATTACCACCAGGAGGTGAAGGGGGTGAGGAGGCGAGGGGGGGGGGGGGGGGGGGTGCAGACTCCCGCTGGAGCTGCCATTCATCATCAGCATCAAAAGCTCTCCCACTCACTGCGCACACATCCGCCATGGATGTCAGAGACACTGACACATCCAATAGGGGCTTTCAAGGGTGTGAGGGAGTGTGTGGTTGTGAAAGAGAGTGTGAGAGAGAAGGAGAGAAGCACAGATCCAGAGACACTAGGCCAATGGACTGCTGCGGAGGGGGGAGGGGAGGTCACATATTTACAGGGAGCGGCAGCCTGGCATGAATAACGTCGGATGCGAGTGATCGGAAGAGACGCAGCGTCCTCCGAACAGCGGGGGCGACTGCCTCAGGAGGCTGCTCGGGTTAAGGGGAGGAGAGGACAAAGTGGCTGGAGTGTTGAGCACACAGGTGACCAAAGAGACAGCCATTAGCCACTGGTGGGGCACAAGCTGTCAGGACTAGGCCAACCACAAGGCCACTGCGATGCCAAAAACTGCATTTCTTTCCGCTGTCGAGGCAAAGCAGCTTATTAGGGGCTGTGGACTCAAGCCTCCACAGTCCCAGAATGCGTTGCAGTGCCCCTGTCGCCCCTGGAGCTGTGACAACATCGCTTTGCTTTCTTGCAGCTCCGCGGAGCCTGGTGTGTCGCTTCAAAAGCCCTCCTGTTTGCCCGTTTATTTATTTATTAATTTCTCCCTTTTATTTCTTTGGGCTGGCTCCTTCAGGTCCAGAGAGGGTGCAAGACATCTGAGGAGTCAGGGGCTGACATGGAAACCATCCAGGTTGTCTTTTCAGGGCGCAGCTGTGGAGGATTGCATCTGTCGGCCCAGGGTTCACTTCCTGACTCACGTCCCATCCTTCCCAAAATGACAAACCCATATCAACCAATGAGGAGGTCAGGAAGAGAGAGAGAAAGAGTGAGAGAGAGAGAGAGAGTGTGAGAGAGAGAAAGAGTGAGTGAGTGAGAGAGAGAGAAGGAGAGAGAGAGAGAAATAGTTGTTCCACAAAGTGATTTCATTTGCCACATTTGTCATACAAAAATGGCAGAGGCCTCATTTATAGTACACACACACACACACACACACACACACACACACACACACACACACACACACACACACACACAAACACATCACACACTCACACTCACACTCACACACACACTAACCCAAGGCCTACTCTATAGAATCTGCCCACAGGTCCTAACGTGCTGAAGCGTGAAGCGAGCGAGAGCAACTGTTCAAATCCCCCCCCCCCCCCCCTTCCGTGTCTCTCCGAAGACACAGGCGATGAGCATGCTCACACACACACACACACACACACACACACACACACACAGGCGATGAGCATGCTCGGAAGAACACACATCATGTTCATTTACTTTTCACGCCGGGGGTGCGGTCAGCACTGCGCTGAGACCCAATTAAACTCAACCCCTCGAAAAACTAAAAAAAAAAAAAAACATGAAATACCGTAAACGAACGGCTCGTGCTGATTTATTTGAGCGTGATCTGTTTTTGTGTGCCCTGATTTACAGCACTGGGTCTGACACTCGGCCTCAGATGATTGTCCTGATGCCCACTGGTCCGTGGGACTGAGGAGATGGGCCTAAGTGTGCCGTCACATTAAGATACAGACCTGGCATGAGGGATAGTACCAGAGCCTTTCATCCAGTCTGCGGAGGACAATCACAATGCAGCACCGGTTCACTGGCTGGATGGCCATTTCAAAGCACGTGAGCTAACCCTCACATTCATGAACGGAGAACAGCCCAGAGCTGAGAGCGGGGGATCAATGAGGGTTTTTACAGAAACAAGAAAAAATTCAACACAGAATAGAGAAAGCCGTCAATACAACTCAAAGTAGAGGCAGGATTTATTCATAAGGAGTGTTCAGCGTATGCAGTAGAGATATCCTCAGCACTCATTTCCGCATTGACGTCCCTTCGAAGTGGTTATGTACACTACTGTGACTTGCCGTCTGTGGCGATCACTTTCGGGACAGAATCAATTCCTCCAGTCACTCTGGAAGGAGCCAGTCAAAGATCGATGGGAGATTACAAACAACAAAACAGTTTCTGAGTGGTGTGAATACGTGGCATTGAGTTACTCTTCAAATACACCCTTTCTATTGGTCTGATCTTGTATACATTAGCGACATAATATGGGTTAAAAGTCATGACGTTATCACCTGTTCATATAGAAACATCTGTTTAAGCTAGGCTATACGGTACAGTGCACCAGTCTTCACACACATGCATATTTCCAAAAGCAATGAAATAAAAGAACGACTATCTGCCCTTGGTCTATAACCTGATATGACAAATACTTCTGCTCTCATGGTACATACGTCCCATGATCTGATCTGCAATTATGCAACACGCCTACCTCAGTATTAAACTAGCTGCGTATTTCTGGCAGGCATCCCTGCGACTGTGAGTGTTGCTGTGAGAAATATGCTAATGCTTCCCATACTGGGAACAGAAGGAGGCTTGAATGCTTCAGCACTTCCAGCAGCCACCGCGAACGGTCACTCCCCAATCCCGTGTAACGATGGCACGGGTTCTGCCGGGCCGGGATTAAGCCTGTCGGTGATGAGGCGGCAGCGCGGCGGCGCGGGGGCCCGCTCAGGAGACATTCCCTCGTGCCCGTGAGCCGATCGGCCATCCCTGCGCAGACGGTCGCTTTGAACTCGTGCCTTGGCGCCGCCGTGGTGTTCTAGCATTTGCTTTGGATTAGAGCATGATACCGCACACGTGACGAGCAGCGGTTTGTTATTGGCTTTGCTGCTCTTTTGTGTCACTTGTTGCCCTTTAAACTGCAAACATCGCAGAGGGGATTGCATTTAAACAATGGAAAAGGGAGGCTTTTATGGGACGGAGCAGATTACGGAAAAAAATGAATGTGGGAATTGTTCTCAGCCGGCTTCAATAGAGCAGCTGAGGCCCTCTGAAAGGTGCGGAGAGGGGGGGTGCGAGCCGAGACGATTCGCCTGACCTCGTCGGAGAACAATCACTCCAAGGCAGAGGCCAGATTCGACACTGTTGAGCGCCAAGTCAATAGACAGCTTCCAGCATCAGGCCAGACCATGTCCTGACGTAAAGGACTCGGCCACTGATTACGGGTATTGTTGGGCGGCCAAGTGTATAGGTCTAGACACTGATTGGTACCGAGGGTCTGAAGTGATGTGATGGCTTTTGTGAAAAAAGGTCTTGAAATGGCCTCTCGGAAAATAGTCTTGGGATTGGAGGTGAGACAAGAGGAGAGGGGGGGGAGTGAAAGTGAAAGTGAAAGTGTTTGGACGCTTTGAGGCAGTGCACTCCAAGAATCCCACACTGCTTTCTCTTGCACCATCTTTAACTGGGGTAAACCCACTTGAATAAATAACAGTCAACAGAAGCCTGTGTCAGTGCTCGCAGCCGCCTACAGTCACGCCTCGCCTCCCTCTCACGTAACCTACTTCCATTTCCTTTACCATAAACCATTCACGGCTCTTCACAGCACACGTGAATAAAGGCATTCCATGTCCCTTGTGGAATTTGATGGGTCTGTGAGCCTGTTTCTGCTCCTCCGCACTGTTTATGGCTGCATTTCATGGTCAGCTGAACATTATTCTCTGTCACATCATCATGCTGATATCATCTTCACTCGGGGGGGAAAGACAACACCTGCCATTCTAAGATGTAAGGCCTCACAGTGATTTAGAGGGGGAAGCATATGCTGAAGCAGGAATTACAAGGACAGAAAATGGCTTCCATTCGCGCTCTGATCCCGCATATGATTTGAACATCTTTGATTCGGTTGTCGGTCGCATCCTTTTCAGCGTGGCCAGAACTCCTCCTCGGCTGAGTGACAAACGCAGTCATTCTGCTTTAAACTGCTGCAGTGGAACTGCTTGAAAGCTGTTGTTTTATCAAACAACATCTGCGAGGCGGCAGCGATTCCAAGACAAACACAACTGTAACAGCAACATTTCTCCTCAGGTTCACTTAAAGAGGATCTTTTGATATTCCGATTAAAAATTCATCGTGTTGAATCTGCCTGTGAGTGAGTCGAAGGCTGTATCTCATTACAGCTGCATCTTTCAGCATCCCCTTCAGCCCTCTCCAAACTCTTCAAACATCATATACATATATATACACACAGGGTAATGCCCAGATACATGACCGAGTATCTTAGTAGTCTTAGCATGCCGAGACCTACGGCAGATATCTGAAACCGCAGATGGTAGCGAACACCATATATAACTTGTTTTGTGCATACATACCTATGATAAATTACACAAAATAAGACTTCAAAACAATAACTAATAATAAAATAAAGCAATTATATCAATATACTGTAATACAAGTTATGTGAATGTGGTTTTTCTCTCGGATGAAAGGGATTCTGACGTTTTTACATAACCTTTAACCCTCAATGGACAATGGAGCAACAAAAAAATATCTTGTAAAAGACATCTGAACTGTTTCCCCTTCCTTCCTTTCGTTACAGTCTAGATCATCCCTTGATAAACACGTGTAGGAAACGAGAACAGAATACAATGAGGAGGGAGGAATCAAGGACAGACATAAATACCAAATGAGATCCTTATAGACATGAGTCACGTATGAAGCACAATTGTGCGGAAAGGCTACTCAGACTAGCGCAGTATAGAAAACCTATAGACTGTTTACTTTTCTTTTTTCTACAATGTTTTCAGGCTCCGGCAATCGCAGATAACTGAAACCATGGTTACCGAATCAGCAGATATGGGGGCTCCACTGTGTATATATATATATATATATATATATATATATACAGTAAATGGCTGCATGGTGAAACATTCACATATTGTAAACATTTCAGCCCTTTTTCAATATACTGGAGCTATTTTGTTATCTTGCCCCTGAAGAAGGGAGCTCATTTGTCAGTGGCGAGTGCCTTTGATAATGCAGCATCCCCATTTCATTTTCTGCTCTCTGGCTACATCCCTTTTACTCCACGAAACATTCCAACACCAAACAGGCAGCATTAAAACTGTGCCAGGAGGCGGACGGAAGTTCAAAGTTAATGTTACATTCCGTGAAGCCGCTTTCAGTTTTTTTTTTTCTCCGTTGCATACTCTACTCTATATTCCCTCTCATGCACTCGTGTATTTGGGCAGCCCTTCCCCCCTCCTGAGGAGGCTGCTCCCGTCTCTGCCAGAGCCTGTGGGTTCTCCACCGCAGCCAGCCTCTCCCCATCCACCCAAACCCTGCCGCTCAGGCCTGGGGAGCCGCGCTGGATTACTCCACTGCGTGGGTGCTTCACATCTCTTCTGGGTGCTCATGTGCTCTTAAAAACCCAATACCGCTGGCTGCGCCTCCCTCTCCGCACCTCCTCTCTGACGTTTGCGTTGGGTGTGATGGCCGGCCTCTGCTCCCCTTCATCTCTGCTGACTGACTGATTGCAATCCGTCGCACCGACTTTCAGTATGGACTGAATCGGTTTGCTGTCCTCGCGTTGGATCGTTCCTCTCCGTCCTCGGCTCAGAGAGCACAGCGTCGTCCATTTGAAGTGTCTCCAGCTGACCCGTAGTGCCACAAGAATTCAAATGACCGGCGCTGCAGCCCCCTCGAGGTGTATGCAGAACTCCCGCTGACTGCGGGGTCATGCAAAGGTCAATGTCGTTTTCACTGGATCGACCTGATTGGATGAGTTCTTTTGGTCCTATCTGATTCACTGGAGCTACTGTCACACCTGGGAAAGCACCTGGGAAAGCATGTATGATTTTATTACGGCTAGTCATTGCTAATCGCTAATTAGATAGGGTGGTTATTATCACTTGTCCCGGTAACCCTTTGTTTGTCTTAAATGAGATGTGACAGACTCACATGGGGCAGTCAGTCATCGCTTTGTATGGCTCTGTACGTTTCGACTCAAGCTCAATTAAATAATTAACATCTCAAAGGACATCCTCCAGAGTAGTCTCTTGGGGCTTTCATATTTACAGCACACTAGCTCACAACGCCCTTTGTTTAAATACATGGAAGTGCTACAACCCAGAAGAATAAAAGTCGCTTTGGATAAAAGCGTCTGCTAAATGACTAAATGTAAATGTAAATGTAAATGTAAAAGTGATGTATTTTTAATGCGTTTTAGAATGTAATGTGCTGTACAACTCAAATATACAATGTGTTCTATTTTAGAGTTAGAAAGCTAAAGGTCTTGGATTTTTTTCTAGTCCTGCTAATTCTTGCACTTAAAGTGCAAATTTTGTTAATACATCTCTGCCCCAGCTTTCATCTTTGTCAAATCTAACACTGCACTATGCTGTCTTCTAAAACCCCAACCCATCTCTTCTCCATTTCCACAGAGCCGCGCGCTACACACAAAATGAAGGAGAATCACGAGAGGTGCTTCCTTTGAAGTGAAGGAACCAAATGAGCTTCAAAACACCTTCATTTAAAAAAAAAGAAAAGAAAAAAGCCCTTTCAAGGCTGGAGCCATGGGCCATGGGCAGTGGCTATGTTACATCACACTGTGGACGTCCACCATCCGTTCAGCGCGCATCTCTCTCAGTCCTTATTTTTTTTATCAGTCCTGGGAGAAAAAAAAAACGCTTTCCGTCTGCAGCAAGGGTGCAGCTGGGCCACGACGTGACCCAACCTGCCCCACTTTGCCCCGGAGACACCCTTGTGCTCTGCTCTGCTTTTCCTTGTGATGCAGCGCAGCAGAAATCTGTCTAACAG
Organism: Clupea harengus; assembly: GCF_900700415.2. Taxonomy (NCBI): domain Eukaryota; kingdom Metazoa; phylum Chordata; class Actinopteri; order Clupeiformes; family Clupeidae; genus Clupea; species Clupea harengus. Next base: position 2,410,312 of record NC_045171.1, on the reverse strand, counting down.
TAGGCTCACGGTCACTGGAGGGAGTCCTCAGTAACGCCCCATCCTCTTCATTTGGCAGACAGAGGCTGTGCAAGCTCAGGCCAGAATCAAGCACTCGCTCTAGAAGAAGATGGGAGTGAATGATGTTATGAAATCCTGCTCTGGAATACAATCCCATGCATCTCCTGTCAAGGCCATCAAGAAGAGGGATTTGAAAAAAAAAAATTGCCTTTGCTATTTGAAAAAATAGAGTTCCATCTCTCATCCTCACATTTGATATGCCCTGGTTGTTCCAGCTAGTGCGCTATCATGGCTTAGCCTGATCTCTTCAGAAGCCTGTGTCCATAACCTGAGGTGAATATTGATGTGGACAGAAATCAGGAAAACTCTCACTGCCAGAGGGCTATTTCTCAGGCACTGCACCCCTTCAGAGTTATGTCATGGCCAAGCAAATATAATATGCCGGCAGGTATGTCTGTGTTCACACACAAGAACCAGCAGCAGCTCTCATCTCTCCAAGTACGCAGCCATAGATACATCTTTTGAATAAAATATAAAAAGGTAATCATTTGAAGCTATATATTCACACACGAATGGACAGTTTGAAAGGAAACCTTCACACATCCGCACATGTAATCAAAACAGCTCCTCAGGTCCTGCATTTGTTTAGGTAAGCCTCACCTAAACACCCCGCCCCTTCACCTAAACACCCCGCCCCTTCACCTAAACACCCCACCCCTTCACCTAAACACCCCACCCCTTCACCTAAACACCCCGCCCCTTCACCGTAACACCCCGCCCCTTCACCTAAACACCCCACCCCTTCACCTAAACACCTCACCCCTTCACCTAAACACCCCACCCCTTCACCTAAACACCCCGCCCCTTCACCTAAATACCCCGCCCCTTCACCTAAACACCCCGCCCCTTCACCTAAACACCCCACCCCTTCACCTAAACACCCCACCCCTTCACCTAAACACCCCGCCCCTTCACCTAAACACCCCACCCCTTCACCTAAACACCCCGCCCCTTCACCTAAACACCCCACCCCTTCACCTAAACACCCCGCCCCTTCACCTAAACACCCCACCCCCCGAGGGACCCAGTCTTTCACACAGCTACCTGGCTCCCTCTCTGCAGTGTCTCCTAGCCTAAGCCTTGAGAAGGGCAAATGCAATTAATGCAGACCTCTGTTGTTTGCCTTTGTTCCTTTTGTTCCCCCCCAAAGTAAAAGTAAGGTACCACGGAGAGCAGCAGCCACATCACCATCTGCTGTGTGTGTGTGTGTGTGTGTGTGTGTGTCTGTGTGTGTGTGTGTATGTGTGTGTGTGTGTGTGTGTGTGCGTGTGTGCGTGTGTGTCTGTGTGCGCGTGTGTGTCTGTGTGTGTGTCTGTGTGCGTGTGTGTGTGTGTGTGTGTGTGTGTGTGTTGTGTGTGTGTGTGTGTGCGTTTAGGAACCTGGAGGACCCAGTAGGAAAGGGCCAAGCCCATGTAAAATCCTGGCAGAGGGGACACCCACCATCAGCTTAATGACAGGATGAAGGATGTGGGACTGGGCGGGGCCAGAGGGGCTGGATTAAAGAGGCCTGCACTGAGCAGTTATTCTTTCAGTATGAATCAAGGGGGGGAGGCTAATGAATATGAGTTTTAAGTCAGAGCTGGCTTGATGCTGTTTTCCCCGTTCCTTCAGGTAGGAGGCACAAAGCTGCACAATCCCCCTCCCACCCCACTCCTGCCTTTATGTTTCAGCCAAGGCTATCAGGAGCGGGGGGGGGGGGGGGGGGCGTACCCAGCGATTTCACATGTTGGCTGTTTCTCTTTGAACCTGTCGTCTCACAATGCTAAATGCACCTGAAAGTTTTGGCCTTGAATAGCATAATGGTCCAAAAGAAGTAATTAGAGATTTTCCAATTCTGGAGCTACTTCAAAGTAGGACATCTGTCTTGCTTCTAAGAGTTGAATGGGAGCACATTTACAAAGCTCTGCCCGAAGGATTAGCAAAACCACATATTGTTTTGCTGCCGGTCACTAATTCAATTAATTCCGTGGCTTAAAAGCAATTGAAAAAAAAAAGCGTTTTAACTCAGAAAATAGCTTTTTGTTTGTTGTGCCCCACAGAACAAAATAAGGATTTATTTTTTGTTAGTGATATGCTAACATACGGAATCTTCAATGCAAGCGTAACTTAGGAACCAGGCCACAGAATGTTTTTTTTAAAACTTTCACCATGTCCAATCATTGTTTTCCTTTTTTTCATACAGTGAAACAAAACAAATAATTGCAGACTTAAATAATTGTACCCCTTACTGAGAGAGATGAAAAATTGTAGCATTCCATTGTTACATTTAAAAAAAATCCAATCTACCCTTCCATTACACCACAACATATATTTCCCCTTCACCATGTGATCAAAACAATAAACTGCCACTCTCTAGGAGAACGTTTCACAGTGGGCATGAGCAACCATGAGAAACTCACATTGCTCATCTTCTCTGCATTTCGCAACTCCCGCTGGGTCAATGTGAAGCAGTGAGGGATATGCACAGGATCACAAAGTAGCTCAATTTGATATTTAGTGAATTGGCCATATTGATTTTATTTGAGAGCAGGAACTGTAAGAGAAAGAAAATCCAATTTTTCATTTAATATGGAGCAGCACTCCAGCAGCATCTTACACGTTCAGTATAACCAGAGACTCGGAGTAGAAAACAGCACATTTAATTTTACCTCAGACCACAACAGCAACTTGCAAACAGAGGGCCTAAAGACGGTGAAATGTTTTATATTTGCCTAGGTCACCAATGTCCACAGACAGTCAAGAGGGGAGGAATGAAGTGAAGTCAGTGGCTATTTACAAGGAGATTTTGAGAAACCCAACATACCGAAGTCCCAATAACCAACAACTAGAGCGCAGCCAATTATTATGGGCACATTCTGAAACTCGGGCAAAAAAAGAAACAACAAGAGAGAGTGTGTGCTGTGGTCCCAGCAAAACACAATGCCATGTGGCAGTTCCATCCACTGTGAATAATATAAAAGAAAGAATACTGACAAAAGTTCAGTCTCACTAAGAGCAAAAACACAGCTGAGGTTTGTGGACACAAGACGTGGCAGCCCAGCCTGGAGAATGCGTGCACCGGAGCAACACAACACAACTACAGAACCACAGAATAAAAATGAAAAAGACATCTCTATCAGACTTACTAGACACAGAGGCATACAGCAAGTTAAACAGATGCTCTCGGGTGAAATGAAAACAAAAAGAGAAAAAAACAAAGATGAAGGTTCAAAGGTGAAAACCGCAGAGAAGGGGAAAAAAGGATTCAAGATTGTATTCCAGAACAGAATGGATGGTAATGTTTCAGTGAAGCGTTTGCTAGAACAGTATTATTTTTATTTAAAAAATCCTGTAGTTGGATCTGACAAAATATTGAATCATCAGATGCTTCTTACACAAATAAGAACCATGTTACCAAATAGAAGAAAAGTCATATGCATCATTGCCACTGCAGCCAAATCTCCTATGGCTTTGATATACATTAAAATCCAAAGGGCTTCCTTGTTTTAATAATACATTTCTAAGTATGCATCATCACAGGCCCATACTGGTAGGCACATACTGTTCTGTTTATAAATAGCTATGCTGAAGCGAGCAAGTCTATTAGTACTATCCATTATCATATGTTTATCATGAAACTCTTCGCACCAAGCACTGGAAAGTAAAGGATTTTTTATGTAACATTAAAACATATTTACAGTGTTCATATTTTACCCAACAATCACTAGCAGCTTTTTGACTGTTGGGTTTCATTGTTGCTTTGCCAGCTCGGATTTTCAAATAAATGCCATTTCATGTCTCCTTTCCTAATAAATGCCTTGATAACATGAGGCATTGTGTATGATTTGACAAAAAGAAAGTGCACAAGCAATACACAAAAACCCAGAGACAAGCCATGCCTATTTTTGTCTACGCAGGCAGAACACAGATCTATTTTTTGTGGATTAGGCATGTGTGTCCTTGTCAGTTTATTTTGGACATCAGAGTAAACTCCTCAGTCAACATGACCACTTGCACAAATGCGCATCTACATGTATGCCTGCAATGCTGCTGGAAGTCAAAAAAAGTTTTAACTGATGGCCAAATCTAAAACAACCACAACATAATAGCATGCGAAAATAACAGGCAAACATTTCAGTGGGGGATGTCCACGGGAATGACTGTATGGACAGATTATAAAGAGAACAGTTGGAAGCAGGGCTCATTCTGAGCTTGTGCTGCATCCTTCAAAGCGGAAATATGTTTCAGCATGAGTCACTTTTTTCCTTCACACAAAGACAAGGCCACAGCAGGGAGCCGTCGTAATTGTGAACATACAAGCCTGGTCATCTGCCAATCACAGACGTCTGGGTAGGCCTGAACAAGCAGTTGGCAGGTCCCCAAAGTCTGCCTTGTTTCTGTTTGCCCATTTGTTCAAGAGTATTGAATGTACAGAGCGGTGGAATCTCACCGGGACGTCATCGGAGCATTTAAGTACTCCCAATTCTGTCAGCAACACAGCCAATGAGATACCCAGTGTTTTCCAAAATATGAGTGGATGACAAACAGATTGATTTTTCTTTTTGGTGCTCATGTTTGTTGACATTACAAACATCACTGAAAAGCTACACCCATGATCATGTGCCCGATGAAGTCATCCAGACCTGGGATATGTGATACCTACAGGGTGACTTACTGTACATTCTAACGTGATGCCTTCTGGGAAACTATCACGCTCAGATGACATCAAAAATGACATCATACAGGGAAATGACATCATACAGGGATATCATAGACTCCCACTGCAGTGTGAGTTAATCAAGCACCTAGAAAGTGAGCCTCACTGGATCTGGGAGGATTTTTGCTAGTTATAGGGAGTTATCGTGCCCAATTAATATCTGTTCCACTGTGCACTGGCAGCTGGCTGGCAGTTGAAATGATCCAAGCCTTCAGCTCTCAGCAGTCCCTCTTATCTGAAAATGGAGAACTCTCCTCTGCATTTGGAATTACAGGCAAAACTGCTCTCTCACTTTGGGGACATTACCCAGAAACGCTCTCTAAAATTCAAGAGAATCAGCCAGTCAGTGCCAGGCTTTTAAATGGGCTGCGCTCGGCCTCAGCCTGAGCCGTCATCACACCTCCTCTGACAGTCAACCAACGTGTTCGCCACATCACAGCCCCAGTTTGACAAGACTCCCCTGATACCATCCACACAAGTATCGGCTCAAGTATTGTTCTCATCCATTTTCAGAATGGGAAACCTTGACAAACTCAGCCGAGGACTGGCAGAATACTGGTTTAACAAGACTTTCTGTTGCCAACAAAGACACTTATACAGTTCCTCAGTGGTCATTCATCATGTGCATATTGATGGCAATATATAAAACTAGCGCTTACAAAAATATGGTCAGATTCAGTGAAGTGACCATGGAATAAATGTGTAAAACACTCCTCAGCACAGAATGAAATGGAACATTTGGCTGGGTGTCAGGATGTGGAGAACGATATAAACATGTGAAACGTGACTGGGCTGATCTGTCAATATGCGTATTAGAGACCGTGGGCAACACTCTGATGCCTGCTGACAGCCCATCGCATATTCGCCGCCCAGAACACCATTAATATTTTTTTTGGTCTTCTCATTTGAACATGACAGCTTCCTCAATCATCAAGCCATCTTCCGGAGTGCCTCATGTTGAAGGCAGTCTTGAAGCATGATTCTTGATGGAGCTGCGAGCGCATGGCGCATGGCGCATGGAGCTGCGAGAGCAGAAATGGGGCAACGACTCCCACAGGACTCCTTGGATCTTGCAAACAGTCTGCCTGATTTAATTAGATCCTGAAATCTAGCCCTCTCACTTTTTTTTTCCCATGGTCCCTTGCGTCTTCAACACGCGTGAAATTGCATGCCGTTATCTATTATTTATTTACCCCTTTGTTTATTGTTCCCCTTCTCTTATCTCCGCCAACGGCTCATTAGGATGAGATCGCGACTCATGGCCAGCGCTCTGGCTTTTCTCTCTCCCTCAGTCTCCTTCACCTCCACACAAACCCCCTCCACCCACAGACAAGGTCTCTCTCCCTCAGTCTCCTTCACCTCCACACAAACCCCCTCCACCCACAGACAAGGTCTCTCTCCCTCAGTCTCCTTCACCTCCACACAAACCCCCTCCACCCACAGACAAGGCAGATCCCACTTCATTTGCTTGGGTTGGGGAGGGCTGTGTAGGTATAGATTTTTTTGTTGTGTCAGCAACAGCACAGTGAGGCAATATGAGGTCTAGGTGCTAATGAACTGCCACTGCAGAGGCAGGCGAGTCTTTGAGAAACCATGGAAGATGACAGAGAGTACGGGTAAGGGTTAGATGGAGAACCCGCCAGGTAGACAGGGAACTAGACCACCCATGACCCCCCACCCCACCTCTCCTCTATTACTGTCTTCTGAACCACCAAAGCATGGGTCAGTGGTTATTCAGCACTGCAGACAAAAAATTCAACAGAAGAGCCCACGTCAGTGGATCAGGAGGCATGGCCTGGACTGGTAATATTACACTACTTCATATGGATTTAATAGAACCATTTCTTTGTGGACCAGTACAACATTCCTTGGTAAACCTTGCAATTACATATGCTGTATGCACACCAGTAGGAGACTAACACCTTTGAAATGTCCGCCACCACACAGCTACACCACTACACAACATTTTCTCACACACTTGATGAAGACACCTTTTAAAATCACCCACACCGAATCCTTGAAATCCACAGTTGTATAATCTGTTATGCTATCTTTTCAACAAGTGCCAGTGTCTCCATATCGACAGAGCCATGGCACTCAGGGTGTGTTGCCAAGGGAACTTGATTTGAATTCAAAAAGACAAACTCAGAAATACTGACAATGTGTGCACACAGACTATTTCTGAGATGGATACTCTTCCTCTCATCTCTTTTCTTCCTGTAACTTCAACTGACACATTGTATCGAGCACCAATGTCTGAAATGCACTGCACGGTTATAAACCACCTAATCAGAAGATGGCATGGATAAAAGATGTCTTAGGCCGATTTGAAAGCAGCCCTCCCTGTTTCAGAACTATGTGTACAATATCTTTACACTGAATGCATACAATTAAAGCATAAATAAAAATGTAATATAAATATAATATAATAGTCACAAAAAACGCCTTGGTCAGATCATAAATGGAAGACGTGAGAGCTAGTAAGACCATTTTACCACAACAGTGCGTTTGAATATTCTGTCTGTTTTGTTTTTTAGAACATGCCTTGCGCTGAAGGACTTGAAGTGAACTTTATACCGCATAGTTCTTAACCCCTGGCGCAATTATTTTACACTATACCACTATAAACCTGCCAATGACGGCTCAATGACTGATGCACACAAGAGATAAAAAATGTGGGCGAAGTTAATTAAAAACTAGACTGGACAATAGGAATTTCGATGCCATCAATTGCACTACTTTCGCTCTTTCTGTGCAGTAAGCATTACTTGTATCTCTCATAGATCCATAGCCCACTTTAAATTCTCAGGCAGTAGGCTGCGATGCAGGAGGACGAAGGAGTGAGGAGGCGAGTAACACTCAAAGCTCAGAGAATACATTTACGACTACGCTATTGTATGGGGACCTTTTTATGATGCCGAGTATACTCACACGCATGGGTAACAGCGAAGCTGTTGGAGGACTCGAGGTTATCTACGTTGTAATTCAGATGGAAAGGCTTCTCGGTCATGTTTTGGTTGGTGTTGTAGAGCTGAACGGCAAATCTGAAAGCGCTGTGCTCCTGCACCGTGGACCGCATGAAGAGCCCCCCCTTGGAAAAGAAAGGAATGAATACTAACATCAGCAAATGTGTATTGTCGGTATCAAGCCTACAAGTTTAATTAAGCTAAAAGAAAGACATGACGCTGGAAAGCTATCAATTCGCCAATTCGTCATGGGCTCCAGCTTGACAGTACTTGCATGGTCATGGTCTGTCCCTCTAGCATGCTTCTACTACTATTATATTTACCAAAACTCCTTTAAAAAAATAACATCAGTCATTAACTTAAAACATCTTTATGTTTTCATTGTACCCCAGTAGTGCATTATTAGAGTCTACACAGCGTGTGTGCATTTGTGACAAACCCCTCACGTTACCAGGATAGTTCTATTTAAAAGGTTCGTTAATGTGCCCAGCTGTTTTCCCACAATTTTCACTCGAAATGCAAGTTCATAGCCTACGTTACTAACCCGGTCTCTGGGCTACTTTCTGCAGAAGGCAGCTTATGCTATGTCGACGACCATAAAAAACCAAGATAACATAAACTAGAAGCAATGTAGAAAAAAAAAGCAAACGTCAGAACAAAGAACGCACTACTTACCTATGTTTATCTGATTAGGAAAGCCTGCGAGGGAGCTGCCGAAAAGCCACAGTAAAAAAAAGAACACGCTTTGTGCCATTTTCTCCGAGCTTTTTAAAAGCAACCCCTAAAAAGGAACTGTTTTAACCAAAACATACGCAGAGGCAGGCGCAAAAACCCTCCAGATCAATGCTCTGCGCTCACAGTGCACCAGTTAGGTTCATTGAGGTGCACGCCGGGCTGCCGAGCAATTTTTCTGCAACTGTGGGCAAAAGAAAGGACTTCTCCTAAAGATGGTGGTGGTGGTGGTGTGAGTGGCGGATCAGATTGTGAATACAGCTCCTCCAATTGGACCAGCAGGACGATATTGATCAAACTTGAAATGACGTTGAACAAAAACCGCTCCTCTATGCATCCGACTGAGGCAGACTCATACTGCAAGGCACAAGTAGTGCGTTTGTCAACACTTAGGAGAAATCAATAGAGGCACACTAGCCTCATGCGGCCAATGATCTTAGCTAAATAACCAATGCGCGCCTTCAAAGCTGCAGGCAGCTGTGCCTCTAGGACCCATTCTGAAGTTCAATTGGAAAGCGTATAGGAGCTATAATAGTAATAATGTTAATTAAAGCCTAGTCTATAATGCGCTACGTACTTTCGACAACTAGCTTAAGTGAAGAAAACAAGAGCCTGGATACAGTGATAGCAGACCCTGTGGTAACTCGAAGCCCCTTTCATTGACCACTATCGATCGCTTTATTCAGAACCATTCTTCATAGTGCTGTATTGGGCGGATCCTGAGTTAACAATACGGGCAAAGCCCTGTAATAAAATGACAATGATGATGATAGCAGCGGTGACCGTGAAAGGAGGGGAAAAGACTCTTTTTCAGAGGCGCGAGAGAGGGACATAACAAGCCAATGCAGGAAATGCCCCAAGTAAAAATATAAAAATGAAAAATAGTTTAGGAAGTCATTCATTTAGTAGCTTGCAGCCCCTCTCAGAAGAGCCCCCACAGCCAGCGTTCAGCACTAGGAGCTGTCCAAAGTCCCGTTCAGGCATTGCTTTTTTTCTGGAGGTCTTCCGCAGCAGAAACCAGTCGGCAGCAATTCGACCACCAATTCAGGTGTTATTTGGTAGGCTATATGGCACTGTCACTTGCGTTTACCAGGTTCTTTTTTTTACTTCTGAAATTACATACCTGTTTTTAGTTCTGTTTTTAAACTTGCGGTTTTGGTCGAGACACTCGATACGCCATTAGTGATGTTTCAAATTTCTCTTTAGTCCACCGTCAGTATTTCTACGACATGACTCAACCATCTACCAAACTCTTCTCTCGGTTCCCAATACCATAGTGGGCCGCCTACCAGGCATGAGCTCGGTCAAAATGGTTTAACAATCTAAGGATTACTTCTCTGTTTATGATTCTCCACAAAGCCTTCCAAAAATTGAGTTTTTAATTGCATTTGCAAATGGGCACGACTTCAGCTATTGATACTGCAATAGGCTGACGGCCTGGTGCTGGGGACAGAGAGCAACTTCACGTTGCTTCAAATGATCTCTTGTCAGTGTGCTCACTGTACAGGAGAATGTCTTTATACCCTCTATGACCTTATACATATTTAATCAAATAGTTGTTCAGAGAAAATGTGACATTGGTCAATTATGATCATATAAAATAATGTTATAGAAATGTTCAAATCCTATACTGGCCTTTGAAGCCTGAATAGATTCGGGATTGTGACTTTTGTGAATACTTCTCTATTAGTCGCGCTGAAGACTGTGACTCCTAACTCTTTCAACAATAGACCGTTCTCATTCTCATCTCATCTCATCCTATCCATCACATCTCAATTCAAATTGACTTGACAAGTTGACTTCTCTACCGTTTCAGAATTGGGGTTCTGGTTTAATGTTTATGAACAAAAAGAGCTGGCTCACTGAAGTGGTCAATCTCACCACCCAACCCCCAACCCCCGTCGCAATGGGTAAAGAGCAGAGGGATCTCCTTTCAGAGGGCCCAGTATTTGCTCTAATATCCTCACCTCCTTTTGTCACCATACCCCAAGGGAGCCACCTAAAGCCACATATTGATTCTTCCCCTTGGCCCTGTCATCATTGTAATCTACCTGTGACTAGTGACACCACATGACGCAGTCCCATTTACCTCCATAATGACTAACACTGTAATGACCAAGGGCATAGGGTGGGGTGGAATGCTTTTGTAAGTCACATAGGACGACTGGAAATGTAAAGTAGGCTACTGTCTGACATGAAGTCATTCCAGGACATATTTGACTAAGTACGTGCAATGTGCAACAGTGATAGCGTATGACCAGAAGCTTCATCATAGAATGAAAAGAGAATATGACAATGCGAAGTCCACACTCAAAGAACTAAACATCCATTGAGATTTGAACGTGAAAGGACATAACTCAGATAAATGAATATTCACACAATTGGGCCATGTTCACCCAAAACACCAAACCGTATAAGGCAACTGGACCAACCCTGGTGCTTTAATCCCCAACATCAAAATGATCATTGAACTAGTAGACTGTACATTTTCTTATGTAAGAGCTTTAAATAATTGAGGTACTGAGTTGAGTGATGCTATAAGCTGAATGTACACATTAGAGTCATGATTTGCATGCATATGACATATGTATTAATTAGACAGTATGTCCTCAAAGCTTTGAGAATCTTAAATGCTTCACATTATACATTACATAACATGGATTATGAGTGCGTCGTAAGGGGCTGGTCCTTAAGCTTTAGATAGAATTTAAAGAATTGAACCATTAAATAGGAACTTTAAACCCCAGAGGCCACAGCAATCCAACGTACACATATCAGCTTGTGTCTGATTACTCACTAAGAAATGCTGGAGCTCTTCAGTCTCTCAGTGCTGGTCTTCTCAGTGACCCAGATGTGTCAGTGTCATTCTTTCAAAATGATTCCACAGCCTGACCAGGAGAAGGTGGTTTCACAGTCAAGCGAGGAGACTTTGGGGCGAATAAAGATACAAGGAGAGAAGGAAGGAAGAGGGGCAACTTCACTATTCCTGGAGACCATGACACACTCGAGGTGGTGGATGCGCAGGCGCGTTTGAAGGGCACCGTCTGGGAGCCCGTCACTCTTGGCCAGATGTTGTGCATCGATAAGAGCTCCTGCTCTCGAGATAGCATCACCCAAATCTGAGCCTCAGCCAATCACAGCAAAGGAGGAAAGGGGCCCCGCAGGAACATGGAGAACTTTCAAAGAACTGGCAGCTGGGTTCAGATGTTGGCCTAGACAACGCCTAACTATCAGCGCTAGATTAGTAAGGCCTAACTATCAGTGCTAGATTAGTAAGGCTGTAAGGCCTAACTATCAGTGTTAGATTAGTAAGGCTGTAAGGCCTAACTATCAGCGCTAGATTAGTAAGGCTGTAAGGCCTAACTATCAGTGCTAGATTAGTAAGGCTGTAAGGCCTAACTATCAGTGTTAGATTAGTAAAGCTGTAAGGCCTAACTATCAGTGCTAGATTAGTAAGGCTGTAAGGCCTAACTATCAGGGTTAGACTAGTAAGGCTGTAAGGCCTAACTATCAGTCCTAGATTAGAAAGGCTGTAAGGCCTAACTATCAGTGTTAGATTAGTAAAGCCTAACTATCAGTGCTAGATTAGTAAGGCCTAACTATCAGTGCTAGATTAGTAAGGCCTAACTATCAGTCCTAGATTAGAAAGGCTGTAAGGCCTAACTATCTGTGCTAGATTAGTAAGGCTGTAAGGCCTAACTATCAGTGCTAGATTAGTAAGGCTGTAAGGTCTAACTATCAGGGTTTGACTAGTAAGGCTGTAAGGCCTAACTATCTGTGCTAGATTAGTAAGGCTGTAAGGCCTAACTATCAGTGCTAGATTAGTAAGGCCTAACTATCAGTGCTAGATTAGTAAGGCTGTAAGGCCTAACTATCAGTGTTAGATTAGTAAAGCCTAACTATCAGTGCTAGATTAGTAAGGCCTAACTATCAGTGCTAGATTAGTAAGGCCTAACTATCAGTCCTAGATTAGAAAGGCTGTAAGGCCTAACTATCTGTGCTAGATTAGTAAGGCTGTAAGGCCTAACTATCAGTGCTAGATTAGTAAGGCTGTAAGGTCTAACTATCAGGGTTTGACTAGTAAGGCTGTAAGGCCTAACTATCTGTGCTAGATTAGTAACGCTGTAAGGCCTAACTATCAGTGCTAGATTAGAAAGGCTGTAAGGCCTAACTATCTGTGCTAGATTAGTAAGGCTGTAAGGTCTAACTATCAGGGTTTGACTAGTAAGGCTGTGCACGAGTGGATTGAAATTTCATTGCTGTAAATGCATCTGATAAATGGTTGGATGACATACGTGATGCGTGTGGCTGCAGCAGTCGTGCCATCCAGTTCAGTGGCAGTGGAAATGCGTTGCGACTCTGGAAACGGCTCGACACGGTTGCAGAAAGAGGCAGCCCAAACGCAATTTAAAACGCCATTGTGGGCCGTGTCACAATCCCATCATGAGATTTAGTCTCCGGCAAACGCTTCTTGGCTGGAGTGTGACAGAGGCTGTGTTATCAGCGGCACAGCCCTGCGAACGGCTCTCAGAGCTGCAGGGGCCCGCGCCGTGCCACGGCAGAGCCATGTGACCTCCGAGCAGCCCAACATCGCTCAGAGATGTCTTCACCACATGAAGTCTAGAGAGAGGCAGAGATAAATGGAGTGGGAGTTGAGTATGGAGATCGGGGGGGGGGGGGGGGAGAGAAAACGGGGTGATACTTTCAGGTTTGCATTTATTTTGATAGCAGAACAGGTTCAGGTCTGAGAGAGTGAATCAGCAGAGAGAGAGAATTAGAGAGAGAGAGACCGAGAAAAAAAAGAGAGAGTTACTTGTGTTTCTCACATATGGGACCAACTTGGGTTAAACAATGTATCACCTCTAGCTGTCAAACAGAAAGAGGGGCACTTCTGGTCACTTCTGTTGTGTCCACATACCGGCAAACAGCATTACTGGGGCCTCAGCAAGACATTCATTCCAGCACACTGCTTGATGATAAAACACATCGCTTGCAGAGAGAGCAGCAACACAATTACACTTGTTCTGTAGATAGTGTTTACGACACAACACCCATGGAGCTGCTACCATTTGAAGCAAGTAGTCATTATGGTATGCTTGCCATAACAAAATAATGGAGCTATAATGGACCACTTGACTTCACAGCGAAGTTTTTAAGGGTCGGCAAAACACGAGGGAAGTAAACATGACTACGTGTATCTGGACGGGGGGGGGGGGGGGGGCTGCTTGGCTTCCCCACAGTGCACCTATCACCTTATTAAAACTGTGCTTTTGAATAACAGACGTGAGAGAGAGGGCCAGAGAGAAGAGGAACATCATCATCGCTGCACTCACCTAGATTCCCAGTGGACGTCACGCCCTGTGGGCTACCCCTGCTGTCTGCTCCTGGGGGGGCCACGAGGGGACGCGCGTCTGAGGCGCCCGCTGCTGCCGCGGCGTTGGCCTCGCGGGCTCGTCACTGGGGGCGGACATCACTGCGGAGCTGCATATCTAATTGAGAGGAAGCAAACGGTTTCCATGGATAATTAAAGAGGCGAGGCAGAATGTAGTTTGGACCACAGTCCCCTCTCAGTCTCCACAGATTCTCCTCCATCCAGATGATGGTGTGGTGAGGAGCTTCTGTTCTGAAGTATCTGGTGTATTACAAAGCCCATTAAGCCACAGAACCATCACTGTCTTCCAAAGCCCATTAAGCCACAGAACCATCACTGTCTTCCAAAGCCCATTAAGCCACAGAACCATCACTGTCTTAGGGCCTCTGTGGGCTCCGAGGGTTCCTGTGCTGTGCTTCATGGAGACATTGCAGAGTGTAACATTTGAAATCGTACACATCAGCCGTGGCTACCGCCCCCCGCTGGACCTGACTGTGATCACACCAGACTCTTTAGCCTAATTTGGCAAATAAAAAAAGCTTCCATCAGCTCACGAGCTAAAACATCATCACCGCACCACAAGCATTAGCAACTAGACAGAGCAGGAGCAGGAGAATTCTATCTTTTTTTTTTTTCAACTTCTGTTTATTGAAATTTTACATGGATAACTCACAGAATCAACATCTGAAATGCTTCCTACATACCTCTCTTCCAATGTGCCCTCCCCCCCCACCCCAACCCAGCATCTCCTTGGCAGACACACAACCAAACATTCAAAGAAACGTCTGTATACATCATTGCGTAAGTAACAAAACAAACACAGTAGAACAGATGACTTCTGGGGGTTTAGCACTGCTTATCTGGTGCCTCTCTCAGCAGTAATCCAAATACTCTATGTAGGTTTATTTTCATGTTACCTGAAAACATGCCTGACCGAGACACAAAATGCAACGTGATTTCCGTCTCTTGAAGAGGATGTATGGAGGCGTTCTCTATTCACAAATATTGCCAGCTGTTATTGGCCAGCCATGAAAGTACTCCATTTTTGTTGCTACTTGTTGTCATTTGCTTGGATGTATTTTATCTAATGATAACGTATGAGCTCACTGGCAGCAGAGTGTACATGTAGATTATGCCATTAGGCAGCACAGCATGAACATGCTGCTAGCTCTTCTGTACTTTAAATTGTTGTTAATTGTTGTAACTTCTTAATGTTATATGTTATATGCTATATGTTATATGTTACAGTGTTATAGGGTTAAATGTCATTTTTGGTATATGTTACTATGTTATCTGTATTTACTGTCTACTGTCTACTGCGTAGATGTTGCTGGCCAAGTCTTCTGCGCTGAAGCAATTTGGTGTATGCGACAATAAACTCTTTGACTTTGACTTTGACTTTTACATTTGTGCACGGCACCTTTAAGTGATCAGTCTAGCACGCTGTTTAATGACTTTTGAAAGATTCTGAAGAACACAAATGAATGTACAGAATTGACACATCCGTCACTTTTAAATACCAACTTCATTTTCATGACAATCAACATTGTCGCCTGTTTTTTCGGTCTTGCAGTTCCATATAGAAATCAACGTCCATCCTCATTTGGGTCTTTATTTAACGTCCATACTCATTTGGGTCTTTGTTTACCCGGCCATTTAAAGGGAGTCAGCCTTGGCCTTCATGCAAAGCAAAGATACTGAATAATGTAACGCCCATCAGAATGCCAGCTATCAAGCTGACTCTATAATGGAACTTAAATAGGTTTGAAGAATAAATATTGCATGGCGTGAATGGCCCCGATAGAATTCCACCACAGGTCACTCTGTTCATCTGTGGGTTTCTTTAGAATGGAGATATTTGCAGAAGGGGTTATCCCCAACTGTTTATCTCCAGCGTACTGCGCTTTACTTGGCCTATGGGAAATAATGTCAGCCCTACCTGCAATTACATTACATAAAGCTGTGAGCATTGCTAATAAGTAGGAGCAATAAAAACACAGACTTGGAACATTTTGTACTGCCAATCAGTTTCAAATTGGATTTATACCAGCCAGTTAAGTCAGGTATTTGTGTGACTCCTAGATAAATATTAATCTGGGAAATGAGTCTAAATTGACAGGAGCACCTCAACTGTCACAATTACAACACAATAGAATGTGGTCCTGGTTCTTAATTCCTAATACAGACGCAGTAACACTGAATGAAAATGAAAACTTGCTAAATTGTTAATGTTATGACATGGAACTGGCTGTCTGGCAAACTGTAATATATTATGTGGTTATTTGGTCATTCAGTTCTAAAGCCAGCATTTAAACTTTTGATCACTATCTTTTTATCATATCCAGGCAAACCAGACCTAATGCTTTCTATTACGTTTTTCTGTGCTATGAATTGTCTCATATTTCATCAGTAACAACCTTATCAGAATGTCAAGGATGCAATCACATTGGGAGGGTTGAATGAACATGTGAGTATGTCACCATTTGCAAATAATGACGTTGGGGGAGTGAAGAGCATCACCTTTGGATCCTGACACGGGGAAACATCTTTTATTTGACTATTTGCATACCCCTGCATGCCTCCGACGACAAACTGCCCCGCGGGGGGGGGCAAGCATCTCCCTGCATCCCGGCGAAGGCTATGCTGTCATCTCCATTGTAACTTCTCCCCAAGACATCAGGCAATGGTAAACACCACCCGCAGGGCAAAGTCCCCTTATCATCATCATCTGTAAGTGCCAGCCCACTGCAACGCAGGGTGAGACGGCGCCAGGCTTGTGAGGATCTAAATGGAGACATCACAGCGGAAATTAACCATTTGCGATGGACGTCGTTATACGCACAGGCGATAGAGACAAGGAGATGTCATTTTTTGAGAGATTGAAGTCAGTGGAGTTGCACTTTATTTTTGCGCCCTACACTTTGAAACCCTCACAAAAAGCTTGTTTAACTTTGTACTTGATTTGAAAATCAAATGGGTATTGACTGTTGCTATGGTAAACCGGATGAGAAAATGACCTTCGGAATGTGACGCTCCTGTGACTTTTACAAAGGAGACATCAATTTAGATTCCAGATTTAATAGCGGGAGGGATGGCCCACATGCTTTAAGCTAGATTCATGGTTATGGACTGTTTGATTCAGAGTGGTGCTTTGACTCATGAATATAAACAACCTTTATGAATCCGAAGAATGGTTTATCATAAACACACATTTTTTAGCTCCTCAAAGGTGAATGATGTCACCTCCGCTCCAGAGTGGGGGGAAAGAAGCAAGTTCTAAGCCTTACCCGCAAGTTAGTTTTAAAACTATACTTTTTCCACACCATTTAATATTATTCTCCAGGGATCAGAGAATCCACATGCAGTGGGGAAGAGGGAACACGCACTAAGTCGGGTTTTTAGTCGTTTTTATCCATCACATTTTACACTGGCAATCTTTCTCGTAAGATTCATTAAATTTTCATAGTTTCGTAATGTCCTCTAAAGGTGAAGTGCTTCGAATGTATCAACCGTCTGATTTAATCCAGCCTGACAGAAGCAATTATTACCCTCCCACATGTACTTTGTGTATGTGTATGTGTGAAAGCACTGCCCTGGAAAAAAGAAAAAAAAACCCCTGCTCTTTGCCATTTAGTCAATCCTGGGAGAGGCCAACTGAAACATCGCAACAGAGCTCTTCATTTCTCTGACCTGAAAGGAAGTGATTACTAAACAGAGCCACCCAGACCATAAAGAGGCACGAGGGAGTCCACTCTGTAGAGCGTCAGATTCTTCCTACAAAAAAGAGTGCAAAATGAACCGTCTCTTGCGTGGCTTGTCCATTTTGGCAGCATATTGTAGTGTGCTAGGGGGTGGTGCTCTTCCGCATGTGATGTAGAGATCCCAGGGTGCTGTGCAGATGTAGCGGGAATGTTAATGTTTAATCGTGTTCAATTTTGGACTGTACTCGTGTCTTCCTTCTTTGCTAATCTTAGCGTGTATTTTTCTGTTACCATTTGTGTAGATGCCCGTGCGTTGGTCCCTGTGTGGTTAGCGTCTATTGTGTTATGTAGAGATTAGAGATCCCTCGTGTGTTTGTACATTCAGTATCGGTGTTACCTGTGTCCCGCTTCAGCGACGCGCCAGAATCCGGGGTTGCCTCTACAGCGAAGCCAGGATGCTGTGGAGCCCCAGGAACAGCCCCAAACTCGACCGCTGGCCAGCTGAGGACCACCGCCGTGACAATGCCACTAAAACATTGAGGAACAGTGAAGCTGCCCTCCTGCACTGGAGAAGCCTGCTTGAGGCCTACCGTGTCCAAGCTCAGATGGCAGCACACTCCGGAGCCTGTAGACGGAGTACACAGGGGGTCCTGATGGCACTCGCCTTGGAGGGCAAGAGCGCTCCAGGGCCTGATGGGTCTCCAGCCGGTGGAGTACGTCACCCGCTGCCAAGGAGAGGCCTTCACGCCCCGGACACCTGATACCCCGGATACCCCCTGCCCCCATCCTCACACCCTGGACACCTGATACCCCCTGCCCCCATCCTCACACCCTGGACACCTGATACCCCCTGCCCCCATCCTCACGCCCCAGACAGCTGATACCCCCTGCCCCCATCCTCACGCCCCAGACAGCTGATACCCCCTGCCCCCATCCTCACACCCTGGACAGCTGATACCCCCTGCCCCCATCCTCACGCCCCGGACACCTGATACCCCCTGCCCCCATCCTCACACCCCGGACACCTGATACCCCCTGCCCCCATCCTCACACCCCGGACACCTGATACCCCCTGCCCCCATCCTCACACCCCGGACAGCTGATACCCCCTGCCCCCATCCTCACGCCCCGGACACCTGATACCCCCTGCCCCCATCCTCACGCCCCAGACAGCTGATACCCCCTGCCCCCATCCTCACACCCTGGACACCTGATACCCCGGATACCCCCTGCCCCCATCCTCACGCCCCGGACACCTGATACCCCCTGCCCCCATCCTCACGCCCCGGACACCTGATACCCCCTGCCCCCATCCTCACGCCCCAGACAGCTGATACCCCCTGCCCCCATCCTCACGCCCCAGACAGCTGATACCCCCTGCCCCCATCCTCACACCCTGGACAGCTGATACCCCCTGCCCCCATCCTCACGCCCCGGACACCTGATACCCCCTGCCCCCATCCTCACGCCCCGGACAGCTGATACCCCCTGCCCCCATCCTCACGCCCCGGACAGCTGATACCCCCTGCCCCCATCCTCACGCCCCAGACACCTGATACCCCCTGCCCCCATCCTCACACCCTGGACACCTGATACCCCCTGCCCCCATCCTCACGCCCCAGACAGCTGATACCCCCTGCCCCCATCCTCACACCCTGGACACCTGATACCCCGGATACCCCCTGCCCCCATCCTCACGCCCCGGACACCTGATACCCCCTGCCCCCATCCTCACGCCCCGGACAGCTGATACCCCCTGCCCCCATCCTCACGCCCCGGACACCTGATACCCCCTGCCCCCATCCTCACGCCCCAGACAGCTGATACCCCGGATACCCCCCTGCCCCCATCCTCACGCCCCGGACACCTGATACCCCCTGCCCCCATCCTCACGCCCCAGACAGCTGATACCCCCTGCCCCCATCCTCACACCCTGGACACCTGATACCCCCTGCCCCCATCCTCACACCCCGGACACCTGATACCCCCTGCCCCCATCCTCACGCCCCGGACACCTGATACCCCCTGCCCCCATCCTCACGCCCCCGGACACCTGATACCCCGGATACCCCCTGCCCCCATCCTCACGCCCCGGACACCTGATACCCCGGATACCCCCTGCCCCCATCCTCACGCCCCGGACACCTGATACCCCGGATACCCCCTGCCCCCATCCTCACGCCCCGGACACCTGATACCCCGGATACCCCCTGCCCCCATCCTCACACCCTGGACACCTGATACCCCCTGCCCCCATCCTCACGCCCCAGACAGCTGATACCCCCTGCCCCCATCCTCACGCCCCGGACACCTGATACCCCCTGCCCCCATCCTCACGCCCCGGACACCTGATACCCCCTGCCCCCATCCTCACGCCCCAGACAGCTGATACCCCCTGCCCCCATCCTCACACCCTGGACACCTGATACCCCGGATAACCCCTGCCCCCATCCTTTCACCACAAGCAGCCGAAACCCCCCAGGGGTGCTCTCAGCATCAAGGGCAACCTCCCCAGCCCTTTGGAGACCTTGTGTTGAATGCCTGGGTCATTGGGAACAATTGGCCAGCCAGTTGGCAACTTTGCCACAAACATAATACTCGACAAATGGAATTCAAATTTGCACTTTTACAACGTAATAATCTCACAAATGTAACAACTAATTTCCCATAAATGTAATACTTATGATGTTTGCAGGAAGTTATCAAGTTTGTGAGAAAGATATATTTTTTATTTCATCAAATGTAATAGAGCTGAAATACAATTCAATTCTCCCTGTCATATCAGTTATAAAAGTATGTCGTCACAAATCGTCGCCATCTACTGAAATGTCCTGAAAATATAACCCTTAGAATTCTTTGAATGCTTACATTGTCTGAGTGTTGTGTGTACTGTGATAGATGTGATCATATTCTGCAGCTTTGCCAGAATGGACTAAATATCTAAATTCATTGTTAGTAATCAATCTAATAATAATAGATTGATGTCTAATAATCATGCAGACAGTGTCCTCTGCCATGTTTTGGCATTCTGTCTTCACGAGCCTAATTGGTGTTGGAGAGTTCATCACTCCTGGGACGGTTCAGCTTCACCAGCACTGGATTGATCACCAGTGTGGGATTCTCTCAGATTACCAGAACTCATTTTTGGACCTTGCATCTACAGTGTGTTTTTTAACCCTTTTTGTTTGTAACCCTTTTGTTTGAAAACCTTTCAATAGACCACAAAAATACACTGTAAGATAAATTCAGTTTAGGTATGAATTTATTAACATTTTATTTCTATTAACAATGTATGCCCATTTAACCAGTATAACTAAAGGCAGTTGGAAAACAGTGTTCAGACACAGGGGCCTAAAGATAACATTCCAAGTCTGCACATGCTTTCAAGTTTAGGCTGACCAGTGACATACATTCCAAGGTCATAGGGCAGCCTGGGCAGGACGCAGACGAGATAGGGAGACCATCTCTAAGAAGGGAGGATGGAGACTCACAGAACATAATTGTCAGGCCAGAAATTACGACTAAAACATGCAGTCCCAGAGAGGCGTATACCTGGAGGCCCCCAGGAAGTACCATCAGTGAAGACTGGACTTAAACCCTTATTCTCACATGTAAAAATTAGAACGCCTTCTCTCAGCCGTGGGTGACCGAGCTCTTGTGAGAACTCCTCATTCCGACTGAATCTTGTTCAATCCTTAAACCAGTAAACTCAACTGTATCAAACCAAGTGCTACGTGTGGCGGTCCGTTACTCTGATTTCTCTGTAAACCAACACGCAATTAAGTTTAACTTAACAACACCTATTTGGTTTGAAAAATGTATATTTAAGAGTGATGTAAAAACTTGCCAGCTAATACATTTTCATAAAACAGGACTTTTAAACTCTAGCACCTCTTCTGTACACGTCTAATAATATTGAAATATTGATAGTCATTTTGACATTAGGGAAATCCTTGGGGGTGTTTAATTTGAAAAGGTTCCCACACACAAAAATGTAACATTTCCCATAAAACACAGATGCACCAACCACACAGACGCATAGTCCACCCAAACCCTCAAATTCAGTGAGAAGGATCTCATGCAAGTATATACATGTGTACACACACCAAAATAACATCATGCATGCATATACACCTGTACACACACGCACAACAACAATAGATGTCTTCTGTACTTTGCAGCTTGGCCTCTACAAAACTATAAACTGGACATAGCCTGACACACACAACACTCAATAAATCTAAAAATTAAAAATCTTGCAACTGATGCAGCGGGTAGAATTTCACTATATTTGTGATTTATTACTTCTGATGTAATTAAAAACGGTTACCTTCGCACAAATGTAATAACTTCCTGCAAACATAATAATTGCCATGTTCGTGGAAAATGAGTTATTCTGTTTGTGGTAGGCAACCATGTTTATGGGAAGTTATTACATTTATAGTTTATTACGTTTGAAGATACTACATGTGCGGGTGTAACAGCACTTCCTGTTAAACAGAGCTTGACTGCTAGATATACAGACTCAATATATATAAACTTTGGGAGGACAAATAACATGCAGAGACTGGATGCAACTGAGAAAACACTCAATGAATGTATTTTGTGCAGGTGCATCAGCTTATATAGACAGTCACATGACACACACACCTGAAATGCTTCAGCAATAATTGGGAGCACAATCAGTTGTCAATTATTCAATTAACACTTCCGCATGTCTGTGCATGTGGTGTAGAGATCCCAGAGGGCTGTGTGACTGTAGCGAGAATATTAAGGTTTAATTGTGTTCGATTTTGGACTGTCAACCTGTGTGTTTCTTCTTGTGTTAATGTAACTGTGTATTTCTGTTACCATTGTGTGATATGAGTAACTGCCTGTCTGTTGGATACTGTGCGTATTTGTCCACCCTTACCCTCTGTGTTATGGGGAGATTAGACCTCCCTTGTGTGTTTTCTCATTCAGTAACAGTGTCACCTGTGTGCTTCACAATAAACGTCAGAGAAGCCAAAGAAACCTGCGCGTTGTTCTCATTCTACATTACTATATCAAAGAGGTGAATGCATGGTTCTGTAGGGTACTGACATTTGAAGGACACAAATTCCCATTTAAAAGACCACATGACATGGTGGGAATATCGCAACCGCCCAGGAGTGCATTTCCCATACAACGACGGAGCATATTAATTCGTTCATATAGGCTTACCTCATGAAATTGCTGTCTGCATTTAATTAACTTTTTTAATGGTGTTGAACAGTTAGCCTATTGTGGTATTTACAAATAAACACAAAGTTATTGTCAGCTCTGTGGCTCAGAAGGCTGACATGCATGTTATCTCATACTTAGAGGTCGCACCTGGGTAGCAATTGGGTACAAATCCAGCTTGCAGTAAATCTTTATTGGGCATATTTATCTTTATAATCCTCTGTTACTAGGCCTATACAAATACACCATATTCCTTCCCTACTATGAGAATATAAATATAATAACTATATATTATCAACTGACTGAGCAGAGGTGCTATTTGTAGGTGTGCAAATTCATCTTGCATACTTGTTTTTCTGTAAGTGGGCTTTTTAAATCATGTATTTTTTTGCTAATTTAAAACAAAAATGTTGGTAATTAAAAGTAGGGTTGTATGGTGGTTATCAATATCGAAAATCAACCAGAAACGGGAAGACATTTATAATGATTAATTTGGACACCAATAACTGACATTAATGAGATAGTTTACGACAGAATGTTCAGTTAAACTATGACTTTTGGTTGCTCAACGATAGTTCACAGCCTACTGTGTAAGTTACCAATGTAGTGACCTCCATAGTTCAATCTATAGCTTTGGGAAATAGTCGCAACTGCATGGTTCCAACCATGTAAGGTGCTAACGTAGTTAGCAACTATGCTTTTGGGAGACAATCCCCTGGTGGATTAGAAATATTACCGCATTTTTAGCATTTTTCCTCCTGTTTTAATTGCCCTTACTTTTTGAGTGGTTCTGGGGCATTCATGTCCTTGCAGCATTGCTTTCAAAGACAGTCACTCCAAATGTATGTGACAGTAATTAATTTAATTTCATATTCAAAATATCATCACCCTCTCCATGCACGTTCTAGTCTGCAGGAGTGTAGGTCATTACAAGAATCTGAAAGAGACACATTTTCTTAAGAGTCTGGCACCCAGGACGGCCCTTAGTCACTCCTACTAAAACTCGCCATGGCATTCTAAAAGGTTAAGTTGGTTGGAAAGGTCAGGCTTGTGTAATATCTCTCTCACTAGAGGAAATGGGTTATAACCATGGAGATGAATCCCACTAATGTTTAGAGCAGGGGTTCAAACCAGTGGTGATGAAGTAGGACCTTTAGAGATTTGAAAATATTCATTAAGGGCCAATGATATGTCCACCCCAAGACCATGGCTTTTGCTGTAGCTAAACAGATTTACATTTTTTTCAACTGACCACTTGTGACCAAACAGACAGCAAGTCTTTTTGAAGGGCTATTAGTGTCTTTTAAACCAGTCAGATGAAATGATTACAACTTTGTATAGACTAAAAGATGAGATGGTACAGCTTTTGATGTTTTGACTCTCTGCATTGAAAACTCGGTAAGACCCAACTGAGCACAACGGAGCAAAACGCTCAGTTCTATACAACTCTGTGTACGATCTGATCCATACAATACCTACACGACAATATGTATATGGGCAAAGTGCTTTATGAACAAAAACACTGATACCTGGTATTGTGTTTGCTGAATAAACACTTTGCATTATGGTGACATAACCAGATCAGCCATGGGTTGAGATGAGCAAGCTGTCTGCGTGTAGACTGACAGGTCGTCTCCTTGGCATCACAGAGCAACTCCTCACAATACAGCTCTGGCCAGGGAAATCATTTCTTGTAGAACGGAACCACACTGCAGAAATAAAACAACATGAAGGCAGTCCATCTGTCTAGGGTGGAAATCATCTGCGTCTACCAATCCAAATGTGCATTGAGGGGCAGTGAATACAAAAAGCAAGAGCACTCTAATATTACAATACAGCGTGAGCACTCTAATTGTACAGTACTTGCGATCACAGTTGGGGTGAAATTCTGAGGCTTTCTGATTCCATTCTGCAGTCCAGAGGAACTCTGTCAGCACATTTGCGCAGGGCTTGACATTTGCATATTCAGCATTTCCTCTAATGGGTCTGAGTGTTGGACACGGCACTGTACTTGTGAGTGAGTGGTGTCATGAGAGAGTGAGAGAGAGAGAGAGAGAAGGAGTGAGAGAGAAAGAGGGGGTGGGGATGAGAAAGGGAGAAAGAGGGGATGAAGAGTAGGAGAGCGAGAGCTAGACTGCACTGCCCTTTCTGCAAATCATGTTCTGAGCATCACCCCATATTTCACTGTCATTCTGCTCTGGAATAAAAATGGGATAAAGCTGGATATAAAGCAGACATGTTACTCCACTAATATTTATGCCTGAGATGGTCATTATGCATAAGTTATCACACTGCTGGGCAAAGGGGCCTTTTATAGCATGAGCCCAAGTCTGAGTCTTGGCTCTATCCTTGACCAGCTCCAGTCTCTGGGAATGCAGCAGGCTAGGTTCAGCCAAAAGAGAAAGATAGCAGGATTTTCTCTCTCATCTTTCCTGGCATGATCTTGTTAAGAGGAAGTGGATTCATATCCTGCCAATAAGCAGCAGCAGCAGCACCAACTTGTGTTTTACAGCCCTGGTATTTTAATGTAAATACATTTAAACGATTCACACCTTTGCCAGAAAAGGATGTATTGATTGATGTATAGATTGATGTATTGATTCAAACTGATTATTTATTTATTAAAACTGATGATGTAAGGGGGGCACTGTGGCACAAGCCGATAAGCCCCCCATTTACTGGCTTCATTGCCCGCGGGGACTGGTTCAAATCTGGCCTGTTGTCGTTCTCCCGATCCTCTTCACACGTCTTCTCCGCCTCGCTTCCTGTCCACAACTCTTCACTGTCCTGTCCAAATAAAGGCATAAAAGCCCCAAATAAATCTTTCAAATTAATTCAAATTAAAATAAATATTATGATGTATGATGCAGAAGAGAAGGGGCAACATTTGGGCTCAAGTACTCCATGATCCATGTTTTCACTCCATTTTCATCTTGGATTGAAATAATCCATCTTGGGCTAACAGGGAGCGAGCTGGAGCTGGTGCTCTAGATCACAGCAAGGTTGGGAGTGTTGTGTGTGTGAAAGCTCGTTCAGTTCCGCCTCCCACGCTCTACCCTGTGTGCGCTGCATTCTGTTTGTTTGGGTAGCGCTCACAGACCTTGAACTTTAGACTAAGCCAGTCTGGTGAGCCAGATGTTCACAGAAGCCTGCTACAACAGACAATGAAGCTCGCTTGAAGAATCTCAGAGTGACCAACACTGTCTTGGAACCCAACCCTACAAATAAACAGTCGCCCTGTCGCTGCCGTAAGTCGAGTCTTGTTTCCATGCACGTATGAACAGAAAAAACATGCAAAATAACAGAACACATGTCCATCCCTGACCAAAGATGGACAGTTTACTTCACTTGGTCCCCGGGCGCTACAAGCTGCCCACTGCTCCTGGGGGGTCCTTGAGGAAGGACGGTCCAGGATGGGAAAAAGCTGAAAATAAATTCACCGCGACCTCAGGCCTACTTGCGTGTGTGTGTGTGTGTGTCCTGTGTCGCTTCCATATATGCACGTGTGTGTTCCAGTGTGTCGTGTGTGCCATTAAAAAACCTGACAAAGGTCTTAATTAATTAATTAATTAATTAATGGCTCCGACAAGGGAACTGGTGCTTAGTGATTAAATCCGTGAAGTGGCCGAATCATTCTATGACTGAAGTGAAGATTCAGACAAGCCTTTGGCCATATGACCGGGTCCATTTGTCAACTCATAACTACGCAGCTCACTCATATGTGACTGCACAGAGCGCAGAAAGGAGACAGAACATCTGCAAATGCCACAATGACAAGGCTAAATGTTAACCTATATCAGAGAATTTGACAGATGGTGGGGAAAAGGGGAACCTCTGGTAGCATTGGCCAAATGAGAAAACATATTGCCTCTTAAAACAGGTGGCCTGACCTAGGTACATTTATAACCAGACAGTGATACATCTCGGAGAGCAATGTCGATAAACCCTCCCAAGCTGTTCAGTC
Source organism: Clupea harengus (assembly GCF_900700415.2). Taxonomy (NCBI): domain Eukaryota; kingdom Metazoa; phylum Chordata; class Actinopteri; order Clupeiformes; family Clupeidae; genus Clupea; species Clupea harengus. The sequence continues at coordinate 2,383,620 of NC_045171.1, read as the reverse complement.
ACTGTCAGGTTCACCAATAATGTAGCCGCTGTGGTTTGGTTTATAGACTGACTTAAAGGGCTCTATGCTCCTATTGCCAGATAAAAACACAGGCTGTGAATACTTATTTAAGGATCATTTACTTGACATTTCAAAATTGAGAAGTCAATCACCAGCTGGGGACAACCTAATGTTAAGCTTTTGATCAACTAATGTAAGTCGACAGGCCATTTCTTGTCCTTTTATAACTTACAAAGCTGCCCGACTCGAGCACTGAAGCACTGGTCTTTGCCACCGAAACATTCTTAGCATATCCCAGACATCTGGTGTGCTCACTGCTAATTACTGGGAATGCTGTGGCTCTGGAGAGGACTAAACACACGGATTCACACGCTGATGGTTTGCTCTGATGTACAAATATTGGCTCAAGATGGCAGAAGCAATAAATGAACTCCGCTAATGGAGGCCGGCCGTGGCTGCAGCGGTGCACAGCCTGACCAGATCCCGTTCGTTGTTCTCCAATGTTCTGGACTGTTCCGTCCGATGCTCCCCCAGAGGAGACGCATCTACAGCGGGTGTGTGTGCTTGTCTCTTTAATATCAGGCCAGGGATGAATTCTTTACATCCAGACATACAGGTTTTTATAGAAGCCATGACAGTAAACACGATGGAACAAAAAAGGAGGATAGATTATGCATAACTCGAGAAAGGTTGTTTACGCAGCCAAGAACCACCACTAGAGACGCTGACCCCAGTTTGACATTTCATCTCAGTTTTAGAACAAAATAAACGTCAGGGGATTTTTCGGCCCAGGCTGAAAAGCATTCAGATTTGAGTTGGGGAAAGAAGAATAAGTGTGGGTGTTGACATATTTATTTGAGCACATTGCTGTGCGAATGCCAATACTCAAGGAAGGGCATTCTCTGGTGCTGTACCTTACTGTCTAAAACATCACAGGCATCCGTGCTGTGGCCTTGAGGACAGTGAGGCTATTATAAATGTAAAGAGCCCTTGTGTATTTTGCTGGCACAAAGTGTGTTCTTGGTGTTTGTAGGCTTGTTTCTGCATAACCTTTTGAAGCTCTCAGCCGAGAACGAAGACCGAACAGCGCTTCAAGATATGAGTGGGCGTTCTTCACTAAGCAGTCAAGACACAGTTCTGCCCTTCATTTCTCACTGTGTATCAACACATACACACACTTGCTGTCATATATGCAATAGTTGAATGATTAGGTAACCGACATGTATGATCACATGGGCTCTCAATGAGAGTGGAAATAGGAAATGATACAATAATAATCTTTATCTAGCCACAGGTTAACAGCTTTAAAAATATTAAAAGTAAAATCTTGCTACGTGATATACTCAGTTCGCCTGCCAGACGTAGCACTAACATTCAGTGGCAGTGAGGAAGATAACTAAACAACATGGCAGTACTAGAGAGTGGAAGAGTGTTTCATTGAAGGAGCAGATGACACCTGGAAGAGATGAAGCATTGGTCAGCTGATGGTCAGGCATGCTGTCTCCTCCGATCTGTCAGAGAGTGATGTGCTGCTGCTATGCATATGCATGACTTCAGTCAGACGTCTCTTCGCCAAATTGCCGGCTCCTGCTGAAATATTTTCAAAACAATGCTTGAAGGTGATTCTGCTTCTAATTTATAGGATAATTAGTTGCCACATAAATTTGCGCTGATAAACTGAAGGCTTCGGTGTCAT
>NC_045171.1:2364424-2376924 GCF_900700415.2 Clupea harengus | reverse complement strand
CCACTCTCACGTCGGCCCCTTAGAGGCCGCCGCTCACTCTCTCTTCCGCTCCGACGTGGAACACCTACTGCATTGTAAAGGCAACGCAGGGCTGCCAGGAGCACTCAACCCAGCCCCAGTGCATACAAAGCATCACACACATAACTTATTCATATTCCAATACAAATACAAATGAATTGATTTAAGTGGGTATCACATCCTACACGTGTGGCCATAACTATGCACGGTGGCACTGAACTCAATAATTTGGTAATAATGCATTAAGTGGTATTCGATCGAGCAGGCAATGCATTACAACAGTATTTCCCCTGCAACATGCCTGTTCTTATTATGCATTGGAGCCCGAGGCACTGCACTGGCTTCACATGTAGTATTCAGTCAAGATTTACATAGCTTCGACAGCCCTTAGCTTTTCATATATAGTGAACGATTGCAGCCATGTTACACACAAAATACTAAAGCATTGGGACCAGTTTTAAAATGGGACCTGACTTGTGCACGTGGTCTACATATGACATGGAACAGAAACACAACACAGCCTGGGTCTGCATATGCGTCCGCAATGAGAGGAACGTCATCATCTTCATCATCGTGACACTTTTATTACGAAAGAAGTTAAATTCTAGTGACTTTAACCTTTAAAGTCTGTTACAATGGAAACAATCTGATAATGTGAGGGAGTATCATGAGTGATCCCTTTGAACATCCTGATGAAAGGGTTTGCAGAGCTGCACATTCTTTGATGGATTATAAAATGATTAGCAGACTGACACAGAATGTAAAGACAGCTGGAACTTAATTAGATGGGAGTATAAAATGTTATCTCCAATTATAAATTTGCCATAGAACTATAAAAGTACTTTTTTTCGGTAACATTGTGCATTGACAGTCTGACCTCTTCAGTACTTAGTTGGCTCATTTGGTGTACCTAGAACTTTCCAGAAATCTGAAACCTAAAGAATGGGTTATTGATTTCAATCTGTGCAGAAGATCAGACAATTAAATGCTGTTGCACAGCTGACTGCTCGATTTTGTCTAGTCAGTAAGTAAACACTAGCCCTATTTGATCTCCATATCCATTATTAAGAAAAGATGGGATAAAAAACTACAATAATACATTAATTCCCTTCCATTAACATACAGCGTTGAGTGACCCATGCGACAAGGTGTAAATTCATCAGTAAAAAAGAATCACACACATCTCATCTCCGCTCAGTCCCCTTCACATATACAGCATACTCTCACTTCCACAGTCCTCCTCGTGTCCCTGAACAGTGTTGAAAGTTTGGAGACCCTCCGGTGCTTTCAGCTCTACTCCATAACCTTCTCGGGTGCCCTTGGCCCTCCCCTTACTCATGCTGCAATGATCCATGGTGCTCTGAATAAAAAACCCAAATGTGTGTGTGTGTGTGTGTGTGTGTGTGTGTGTGTGTGTGTGTGTGTGTGTGTGTGTGTGTGTGTGTGTGTGTGTGTGTGTTATTTCACCGGTCCCGGGGGTTCCTAATTGGGCTCCTCTGCTTCATTAAGAAAGGCACTTTGTGGTTTCCCCCCGAGCTCGGCAGGAGGCCCCGGCTGCACGCTTCTCGTGGCCTTCGCCTGTGATGGGTGGCATGAGCTGACGGTGCCGTTTCGTTTTAATAATGTGACACAGATGCTGACCAGAGACAATCTCCCCGCTGTTCCATCTCTGAGTCAACAGCATCGACACGCTCCTGTTGGCTCCCACTCTTTTTAAAATGCAGTGCAGTGGGTGACAGATTTAAATGTCAACTTAAACGGGTGAAAGGCATTGCCCGGCTGTGACAGGCAGCGTTCTTCACTTTTTGGCTGTACACTGGCATGAAATATTTGAGCACTACAAACTTTCCATTTGGATAATATCATAAATTATGCACCCGTTCTTTTATAATAAGGGTGATAATGGACTTGGTGCTGCCAGACAATATCCCCATGCGCCAAGATAGGCACGTCACAGCTCAGTGAGTGTATCAATTTAAAAAAGGCAATGAAATTTAACAAAGCTGAACAGGCTCTGAAAATAGCCAAAAATGATAAGCTTCTAGCTGATACCCCACAGGTTTTTTTATGGCTAATTTCACATTACACACTATACATAATTATTAATTACGCTTCTCAGACTTTGAAGAAAGTAGCTAAATAACAAACAAACATTTGAACAAATGTTGTCACATGTATAGGAAATTCCCGTGCATACAAAGACCATCCCTTGGCACAAAACTAACTCTATGAAAAGTTGTTCCTGAATGAGTAGAAAGTATTTTGCAAAAGGCAGAGGCAGTTTGGATGGGAAGGGCTTCATTTCACGGTTCCCAATCCCAATGTGATTAACAAGTGAAATGCTGTCAGAGGTGGCCTCATCAGTCACTGCTATATCTAAGGAAGACTTGAGATGGGAACACAAAGGCTAAAAGGATGTATTAACTCTCTCTGCCAACAGGACAAGAATATAGAGTAGCATACTAAAGCACACACACTTATATACACTTCTAGATTGGTGGGGGATTGTGTTGCTCTGGTACAGCCCTGGTGGGGGAACAGTGCTACTGCACTTACCTTGACTCCACTATTTAATGAGTCATTTATGATTTCTGATGACAAATACCACCGTTTAGGGCCACCGTTATTATTATCAAGACAAAATCCGCTAATATTAATTCCTGTTTCAAGCTCAGCATTCTGATAGCCGAACCTCTCTAAGAGACAGTCCAATTACGAGGGGTATAGTTCTGCATGGGATGTGATTCAGCACTATTCTTTGCCACAGCTTTTATGTTACTATTAAATGCACACTGTTCTTTGTGTTAATATTAAATGTACATTGTTCTTTGTTCTAATGTACCGTACATTGTAGCATCTAGCATAGGGATATGTTTCACAAAGATAAGGGTGGTCTGGGCATTAGATAGATAGATAGATAGATAGATAGATAGATAGATACGTTATGTGGGGGGATATGTTTCACAAAGATAAGGGTGGTCTGGGCATTATTCTCTTCATACTACAGCAGCCAACGCACTGCAACTTCTCGCTGATGCTGCAATCTACATATAAAGATGATTTAAAAGTCTTCTTAGCGAAGCTATGTTATTGGATTGCTCTATCTTGCTCGGATGACACAATGTATGGAGGGGAGCTGCATAATACAAGGGAATTAAAAATAGGGGAGAATGCATTTGTCACCATAGTCTGTTGACAAAGTGCTGTATTTGTTTCTCTAAGCACTTAATGTGGCTGATGACGCAAGCCTTGTTCACAGATAACCTTTACAGTGATCCCACTCAAACAATTATTGACGCCTGGCTATAACAGTGGGAACATATTTCTGAAATGTGCTTTTTTTACTGTGTGAACATGCTGCAATTGCCTCCAACATATTACAATACAAATGTCCTCTCTTTCATGAAGAAGTGTATATATATATAAATGCCCCCCATACACAAACACAAACACACACAAGTTTACAATAAAAAAAGAATTGAGATTGGCTATTTGGTGAATTGTGGCGATTTTAATGTGTGAAAAACTGTAATCTGTGAAACCGATAGCCCAGAACACACTGGTCTCGTTCCCAACATAAAATGGTTCATGTGTCACCAAGGTACGAACAGGAACACTCAACATGAGAGATCACCCCTCCCCTGATTTACAGTTGTCTCTTTCGCTGTGTTGATCCTGTGTTTCGCACAATTCACCTGAGGCCAAACACAATATTAGTCAATGAGAAACACACTCACCACATTGCTTACCACACAACCACTCTACCCAAGGAAAAAAGAATGTAATAAACACACCGCGCGCGTAACCACATAAGCCATATCTTCAGAAGAAATACTGCCCTTGGCACGTGAAATCATATCCATCTTCCTTCATAGGAGGTGTTCATTTCCCCCCACCGCACCATATTGTCACTCTCTGCCTGTAGAGTACGCGCTGTCACAGTGATTAAGTAAGGATTGTATCTGCACTGGATTTATTAAATTAAATTTCCATTTTTATCCAAAGGTACTCCATCACCCAATGTTGTCTGATGAGGGTTAGATATTGGGCTCTTTCCTCAAGTCCGTAGCCTTTACCAGGGCCATCAGTTCCCTCTGTTATTCCCCCAGTACCAGCCTCCCCCTCCCCTTCAGATGTTTTCATCAGGACTAGACCAGGGCTCCCCATGAGCTGTGCAATAATGGCCATTTTATTTTCTTCTTATTCTTCTGATTTTATTAGCACAACTGAGATCTCAAACAAATTGAGAAGATATTTCAAAACAAAGCCAGACTTGTCAGAGTAAAGATCATGCCTGCGTGATTTGAGGATGTACTGTATACCCTGCAATGCACCCACCAGAGAGGAGAGTTCCTCATATTGTTGCCTAGAAACGTTAATTGTTAAAATTAAAGATTTTGAATAATTACTTCAGAAGTGGGCTTTAAAGGTCATTTGCATAGGCTACTGAATTAAACATGAGGAGACCTTGAACTGAACTTCTTCTGGCACCAGTTTTGAGACTTAGAGAATAGATTAAATGTATTACCTTAAATTAATTATTCAATCGGACACTTTCTCCCATTTCACTCAAACGCATCCTCAACATCTGTCAATCCACAGGCTGATGTGTCCGGGATTTGTTTCTCACCCCCATCTTAATATTCTCTGCACAACAAAAAGTTACCCAGCCTTGGCTAGGAGGCTAACTGAGCATACATGCAATGAGTAGAATAATTAGCCACTTAGCTACCCTGTGTCTCATGCTATTAGTTTTACCAAAGGGCACAGGCAGACGGAGGCTCAGTGAGGGTGTAGCAGTGCACTAAAGCGGGATTGGAGAGCTCAGCGTTAATGTCGGCAGGCCTTCTAGCACCTCCCAAGGAGACCGACGAGAAACGGCATTTAGACCCTGTTGACCATATGGCTTGTGTAATTAATGGCACAGACGGCATTTTGGCTTACCCCCAAACTTGCTCGAGTCAGTTATGTAAAGACAATCCGGAACAGACAAGGACTGCCCCTAGCGTTCCAGCAGTGTGAACATTTAGCGACCGAACTCAGCTGTGCTCTTCTTAATGGTTATCTCTCCCCTCCACATAGCTTACCACGCACGAGGAGCAGCTCAGGATGTGCGATCGCTGATTGAATGGATTCTTTGGGGTCCAATATCAGAGATGTACAGTTCAGTTGCAGTGCCATGTCTGGTCATCCATTAGAAAATGTAATAACACTGCGTCAGAGATCCTGGGGTTTATTCCTGAGAAACTCTCCCATTCTTTACTTTATTAATCTACTCTGTAATGAAATGTTTTCACAGAGGGCCACATTACCTTCTCAAATGGGATAATCTAAAATGATCAATTTGAATTGCCAGCAAATTCAATTCAATTGAACTGGTTAGGTGCCTTTTCTCTTTTGTCCTTTATTGTCTACTACATAATTACATTTTTAATTTCTCCCCTGATTCTATATCCTCCTCTCTCTGTTAATATCTGGAATTCATTCACACAAAACACACCAAATGCTACATTTCTATCTCCTCTCCTTACAGAGGCTATGTCAACACAATATGTACCACATATCCCTCTTGAAGGCCAAATGGCGTCCTTCTAATTCTCCTCAGCCAATGAGGGGGAACACAGAGCCAAGGTGACATCCATTGCAGTGGCTATGTAACACAGCAAAACATCAGAACAGTGCCATCAGTCAGACGTGCTGCATCAATTACAGCACCATGTAATGGTTGGGCGCCAGATTGGTGCTGAGGACAGCAAAGGTTATTTAACTGGAGGTGCGGCTCTAATCATATACAAGCGTGCAGTCCCCAGTGTTCCTGCAAATGAAAGTGCAGGGACATCAGAGTGACTCGCCCCAGCTGTTGGGCATATAAAACTGCCAGTGAGAAAAGAGGGGCCTGTGCTATGCGCTCTCCATCCCAGGCGCTGGACTCTGTTAAGTGAATCCCTTAGCGGGGCCCTTCCAGGGGAGACGACTCTGAGCCCTCTGAGCCCTATGATGAGGGCGGGATGGCGGGGCCGGGGGGTCTACTGGGTGGGAAGGTTGAGCCTCCATGCTGTCTTCTTGGTAGACGTGACCTTCGACGCCAGATCACTTGGGAGGTGCGCTCGTGTCAGCTGGCTGGACAGATTGATATCAGATGGCTACAACGGAAGAAAACAAGATTTTCCCCTCGGCACACGGCAGAATCACCGGTCAATATCAGTCACTCGCCCCTGAGTCTCGGGCTTAAGGCTGATAGACAAGCTTTTGAATTACGGAGATAGTTGTTTTTCTTTATTATTTTGTCATTGGCCCAATCTGCTCCACAGCATGTCCTCCTTCGAAACGCTGGAAGACAGCTAATACTGTGAGTGATAATGGAGGAAGGAAAATCAAAAGCCAGATACTGTGTTTGTCTCAAATGTTTGAAATATGTTGTTATTTATTTACTCCCTTCAAATAAATGCCCTGCCTCAGACTCTGATGCGATCTGGGCATGGATGTTAGCCAGGCCAGAGCACAAACCCAGTTCAAAGTCAGATGCTCTCTGGGTTGATGACGGCTGGCTCTGAAGTTATCTCTTCATCCCTTCCACAAAGACTGTCCTTTTTTTTCCCCTCCTCATGTATTTTTCACATGAAATAACCTGTCAAGGGGACGAGCGGAGAAGCATGTATGGTGGACATGACAACACACCCTTTGCAAGCTGTTTTCTTTCTGCCCACGAAGCGCTCCGTACACCCCAAGTCTTTAAAGGCGCCGGCCCAGATGGGAGAGGCTGCCTCAGGGCTCGGACTGACCTACATTCAGGCGGGCGCCTCCACCGCCTCTCTACTGGCGGGCCCTATCCGCATGCAGGCAGTCATCAAAGAGCCACTATCACCTACCCTCTGTCCCACAGTGAATTTCTAATCGTCCTTGGAATGACTAAAGGGCTGAGATTATGCTGCATTCCCTTTTTTTGATGGAAGCTAAAAGGTCAGCGCTTCCGAATGGTAATGTGAGTATCAGTGAAAGGTGAGGCAAAGGTATGGTCCAGAGAGTGGAGCAGCGTAGTGTCTCTCAGAGCACCTGCTGTGGCTTCTCTCTCTCTCTCTCTCTCTCTGTTTTCTCTCTCTCTCTTTGACTTTCTGTCTCTCTCTCTCTCTCTCTCTCTCTCTCTCTTTGACTTTCTGTCTCTCCTCATCTCTCTCTCTCTTGCTCACTCTCACTCTCACTCTCTCTCTCTGCTCTCTCTGACTTCTCTCTCCGCTCCTCTGACTTTCTTTCTCTCTCTCTTTCTCTCTCTCTGTTTTCTCTATCTCTCTCTTACTCTCTCTCTCTCTTGCTCTCTCTGTTTTCTCTGTCTCTCTCACTCTCCTCTCTCTCTCTCTCTCTTGCTCTCTCTGCTTTCTCTCACACACACACTTTCTCCGTTCCCTCCACTTCCAGGATGATAAGAGCTTCTCTCTATGACAACCCCGTGCTGCTACCCCTAAGCTTGGCAGAAGTGATAACACTCAACCACCCTCTCTCCATCAAGCTGTTATCTCTCAGATTCTAAACATCCCCCCATATGTGGATAAGCCATGAAAAAGAGAACAGAGCTGCCCCCCCCAAAAAAACTGAGAGAAGTGAGGGGAGTAGTTGGAGGAGAGGCCAATTCACCAGGGAGTGAAGCTCCACAGGCACTTTGGGGAGATATTTCTGTACTCTGCTCTTAATATTAAATGAAAAGCATCATTCTGTGAACAGCCTCTCAAACCTACCTCCCCTGAAATGTTTTGAGACATGACTGAATAAAAAAAAGGCAATTTGAGAGAATGCAAAGCATCGATGGGAAAATCTGCATTTCAGGTTCCCAAAAAGAAAGCACACCAAACAAACTATATCTTATCATAACATCTACTCATGTGGAGATTGGGCAGTCCGTTTTGGCATCTCCCTTGCAGACTGTTTGTGGTAGTGGGGGGAGATGAACCAGGAAGTGATGTTAGTTAGTTACTGTGCAGAGTGAAATGACAAGCCCACATATGCAAAACACGACAAACTCATAGTTGTCAGAGGAAGACTTTTCTATTTACAGTGATATCCCCCACACTGGTGACTCCTCCTGCCATTGTCAATGTGTTCCAGCTCTGCTTTTGTCTGCAAGCTGTCTTAATGGCTTCGCTGAGAGTTTACACGGTGTAGCTAAAGGCGAAGAGTATGTTTGGCGACGGTTGCTCGGGGAGCACAGCAGGTGTGGTGGGAGCTTAGGTCTGGAGGAGTGTTTATGGACGCCGTGTGCACTCCACTCAGGTAGGTCTGGAGAAGTGTGTACAGACGCCGTGTGCACTCCACTCAGGTAGGTCTGGAGGAGTGTGACGCCGTGTGCACTCCACTCAGGTAAGTCTGGAGGAGTGTTTATGGACATCGTGTGCACTCCACTCAGGTAGGTCTGAAGGACGCCGTGTGCACTCCACTCAGGTAGGTCTGGAGGAGTGTTTAAAGACGCAATCCACTCAGGTAGGTTTGGAGGAGTGTGTACAGACGCCGTGTGCACTCCACTCAGGTAGGTCTGGAGGAGTGTTTACAGACGCACTCCACTCAGGTAGGTCTGGAGGAGAGTGACGCCGTGTGCACTCCACTCAGGTAGGTCTGGAGGAGTGTGTACGGACGCCGTGTGCGCTCCACCCCTGCCACATTTTTCAAGTACAAACTGCTGCCACCAATGTGTGGACTTTATACACTACACTACATCCAGACTTTATACACCACACTACATCCAGACTTTATACACCACACTACATCCAGACTTTATACACCACACTACTGTATGGGACATACAGTACCTTCCATCTACACAATATCATACATACAGTACCCTCCATCTACACAATATCATACATACAGTACCCTCCATCTACACAATATCTTAATGTATGGGACATACAGTACCCTCCATCTACACAATATCATAAGCTTACACTGAGAAAAAGGGAAACCATGGATTGTCAAATGTACTAAACATTGGAATTACACAAACTAAAAAGTGATGTTATCTTGAACTAACTAATTCCAACAAAGTATTTAATTTCATGTATCCAACTGAGTTATGTAAGATAAGCGTAACGCAAAGGAGTAAGGTCATAACTGGGAAGGCAAATGATTTATTGGGGTCTCAGGAGAACAAGATTGTTAATGTTGGTTGTCCTTATTTACCAATAGATTTTAGTACATGTTTGTGTCTTTATATTTTACTTTGAAATGTGCCATACTTTATTCCCACCATGAGCATATGCTCAAGATCTCAGTGGTTCAACTTTTCTGTTTCATAAAAGTAATGAATGAGTCTGAATGATCCTGTTTGACTTATTCAGAACATGTCATTTCTAGGATCAGAGTGAGTATTTGCAAAAACAGAGTTCCTTGTCATTGGTCAAACTGATTCATTGTATCTTCCTGCTAAAGGTGTGTGAAATAGTAAATACTCTCATAATTAACCAGTGTTTTATTATTTATTATTTATTTAGGTTTAATTGGTATGAGCTGTCATTACAATGCATAACAAGTTTTTAATGAGCTTTTCAACCGGCCTGTCAGAACACACACAAATTAAGTGTGAGTGCTTTCATGGTTTCTGTCATTATGTCTGCAAGTTCAAAGTGGTTTTGCAGAATAGAATGTTCAGAGAGAGCAGTCTGCAGTTTTGTAATTTCACTGAAGTCTGTTACAAAGGCCGCACACTGACTGCGTAGGCTGCAAGACTTCACAATGACGCTGCGATGGCATGTATCATACCTTGTTATTTTTGTAACCAGTGTATGAGACCTGATTTTGGACAAGATAAACCATTTTGGCAGCTGCTTCCACCCAAACTCTGCCACGTGCACACCCTGATGAGAGCTGAACCACCCAAATGCAGAGAGCAGATGCAATCCTCGGAGTGCAAAGGAACCGTTTCAAAACCGCACATGAAATCCATGTGTCACGGCTCTATCAGCAGCCCGCGGTGGTGGTGTGGAGAGGTGGCGATAAATGACAAGGCGTTGTCGCGGCGATGTCGCGGCGTCGCTGTCGCGGCGTCGCTGAAGCACTGCCAAGCTCCTGGGTCCCATGTGGGTGATCTGAGCCTCCTGATGAAAAGCAGAGTTTAGCCAGCCGGCTGCGGCACACTTTGGCACGCCGAGCAGCTCATCAAACATCTGCATGCGCCAGAAGTGTGGTGTGAGCGATAGCGAGGTGCGTGCCACTCAGCTGCCAGGGCGTCTGACATGAAGGCTCTTAGGCGAACCACTTTTCCCCTCCGCATTCTATTTCCTGTGTAAATGGCTTTCTTCTCAATGTCTGATGGACACTGGAAGCATGTACCTGGCGTGGACCATATGTATTTCACAAAACTGTCTCCTAAGATTCTGATGGATATCAACTATTAGCCAAAAAACATCCGCTGTGACACATGAAAATATGCTCCTAGCATATGGTATCGGCTGCGGGGTAAGCAGGCCGCGGCCGGTTTTATAGATGCCAAATTACTTATTCAGCTCTTTCCAGAGACTTTTCTAGAATGCTGATGTACCACCAACTTTACTTCAGTAAGAAGTGTTATTCCCAGCTAGGAGCCACGCCGGTCTTCAACAACAGCCTCGCCTCGCTTTGTTTGTTTGTTTAGAATTATAAGGGAAAGACCCAGCCACACACTTGGGAGAGTTTGATCTGAGGAGAAAGAGATTGAGAGGGGGCACAGAAAAGATCTATAATTGGAATCTGTTCACGCAGGAATCCAGGCTTTTTTTTTATTTTGTCTACGTTCACCAGTCTCTGCATCCCAGGGCTAATGGGGAATATCTACAAGGACACATCCTCTCCCAGCAAATAACTGCAAATGGCTTTTCTGCCCAAGAACAAGACATCATTTGCAAACACACAAGAGTTCATTTCCAGCATGGCCATACAGAAGGAAATCACATATTTACATGTACAGTGATTATCTGTAACCCCAACCATGATTAGAGGAGTAGCTGGCATTTTCAAAAATGGCAGCTTATGACCTGAAGTTGAAGTTAGTTTTTCGGTGTAAATAAGCCATATGCAAGGTACTGCCAAATGGTTAATTAGATATTTACAAGCCATTACAAGATATTAGCTAACATTGGTAGATTACTTATAAATAGTTTAGACACTTAAAAATGTTGTAAATGCTTAATTCATGCGGGACACACATGTTTATTAATAGTTAGCTCATAGTCAATAAAAATGTCCAAACCGATATAAACGTATAGGTCATTATTTAGAAAGATAATATTAATGTGACACAGTTTATTGAGTTTTTTTGCAGCCCCCCAATCTAAAGCGAGAACTATTTATACTTGAAGAATGATGATAAATTACATTTACATTTACATTTAGTCATTTAGCAGAGGCTTTTATCCAAAGCAACGTACAAAGGAGAGATCAATCAGATAAATATAATGAATAAACATCGGTTGTCAAAAATAATCACACAACACAATGTCAAATATATGAAAATTACATTTTCTTTATTACAAAACACTGTGGACACAAAGCTACAAGTCTGGACATTGACACAACTTACGCCCTCAGGGTCATATCAGGCTGAGGGCCTTCAATAGAGGGAAGCCCATGGCTGCCGCAGACGAGAATGTAGGAGAGGATCGAAACTCAATCATTAGCAACGCTGCAATTGTAGAGCTTGCCACCGCTGCCCCCCAGAAGTATGTTGAGCTCAAAGAACAGCACTCAAGGAAGGAGTAGCTCAGTGATTATTTGCCATTCATGATAATGCAGGTGAGGATGCCACTCAGGCCTTTAAGAAATTGGGCCAACTGCTGACTGACTATTTGGAAGGGGAAATTGTGAATGGCTGATGCAATATTGTTTCAGATGCGCGTTAAGATGTGCGTTAAGTGAATTTGGTAAATTGGCTTGTTGATGTGGCCTTAACCGAGATTCGTTTTTTTTCAGACTGTTGAATTAGTGCAAGTGTGGTCAAAGTTTCACTAGACTCATGAACTGATGGTTTGCATCTTGATACATATATGTAGATGTTGATATAGATGTACTATATATTTATATGATTTGTTTTAACAGCATAGCCATTACATTTAGTGATCTCAGGTTCAAATTCAGTTCTTGACAAAAGACATTCATTCAGTGAAATGTGTAACCTGTTTATATATTCCATATTTATATCATTATTTATTATTCCAGTTTCTAGTTACGTATATGTTGCACATGACCTATGCTTATTAAAAAAAAATAAAAAATAATGCTTTGATATCATAAATTATGTCTATGTTCAAGCTTGTCAAACTTGTTCAAACTTCTCTAATCAACCATTTGGTAATACTTTGGTGGTTGGTTTATTATTAACACACCTTAGTATAATTATTTTTCATTAACAGCACATTCCAGATAAACATAAAAAAAGACAATATAATATGACAAAGGCAACCAAACCCCAACTTCCAAATGTGAGTGATGCTTCTCATCTGAATGTTATGCTACAGTGCCTTGGA
>NC_045171.1:2229743-2363924 GCF_900700415.2 Clupea harengus | reverse complement strand
TAGAACAAAATAAACGTCAGGGGATTTTTCGGCCCAGGCTGAAAAGCATTCAGATTTGAGTTGGGGAAAGAAGAATAAGTGTGGGTGTTGACATATTTATTTGAGCACATTGCTGTGCGAATGCCAATACTCAAGGAAGGGCATTCTCTGGTGCTGTACCTTACTGTCTAAAACATCACAGGCATCCGTGCTGTGGCCTTGAGGACAGTGAGGCTATTATAAATGTAAAGAGCCCTTGTGTATTTTGCTGGCACAAAGTGTGTTCTTGGTGTTTGTAGGCTTGTTTCTGCATAACCTTTTGAAGCTCTCAGCCGAGAACGAAGACCGAACAGCGCTTCAAGATATGAGTGGGCGTTCTTCACTAAGCAGTCAAGACACAGTTCTGCCCTTCATTTCTCACTGTGTATCAACACATACACACACTTGCTGTCATATATGCAATAGTTGAATGATTAGGTAACCGACATGTTATGATCACATGGGCTCTCAATGAGAGTGGAAATAGATACAATAATAATCTTTATCTAGCCACAGGTTAACAGCTTTAAAAATATTAAAAGTAAAATCTTGCTACGTGATATACTCAGTTCGCCTGCCAGACGTAGCACTAACATTCAGTGGCAGTGAGGAAGATAACTAAACAACATGGCAGTACTAGAGAGTGGAAGAGTGTTTCATTGAAGGAGCAGATGACACCTGGAAGAGATGAAGCATTGGTCAGCTGATGGTCAGGCATGCTGTCTCCTCCGATCTGTCAGAGAGTGATGTGCTGCTGCTATGCATATGCATGACTTCAGTCAGACGTCTCTTCGCCAAATTGCCGGCTCCTGCTGAAATATTTTCAAAACAATGCTTGAAGGTGATTCTGCTTCTAATTTATAGGATAATTAGTTGCCACATAAATTTGCGCTGATAAACTGAAGGCTTCGGTGTCATGAATCCCTAATGTGACAGAGGCTGTTGAAGCGGATGAATCTGCTAATAAAATCATTCTGTTTCATTTGTTTGTGCATGCAGCACTGACTGGGGCTGGCTGATTTTGATAGCTACAAATCTAGGAATAAAATACAGAAGAGTGAACTCACTAGAAGAAAATGTATGCACACAGTGAGACATGTAGTGCAAAAGACTGCATGCTGTACTCTTGAAGAAAACCGGCCCCCTCCCTGAAGATTTCTGAGCGAAGTACTGACTTAGAAACAGGCTATTGTGCACAAGCAAGATTTACCTAATTTAATTGCACATATTTGTCAAGGGGTTGAGATAATTGGTAACGGGACTTTCAAACCGGAGACTGAGTCATTGCATTCACAATGTAATGTGAAGGTGAAAGAACCGAATCAAACATGGCCAACACGTTTCCTGCTCAAGGATAATGAGCTATAAACATAACAAAAGCAACCGGGGGCTAGCAGTGTAAGTCCTCTCCCTCCAGGCCCTGCAAATCTCTAAACGTACGGCCAATTATTCTTCCCCTTTAGAAAAAAAATAAACCACAACATACAAGCCCGTTAAATAAACATAAACAAACATCAAATCACAGATGTAACTATCTCAGCCGCGGCTAGCGTTTCCGCTAGGATCAGTATTAACACCCCAGTGGTGCTACCACCACCACCACCATAACCATTAGCGCTAATGTCAACAGCGCCGAGTTCTGGGGAATAAACCATTCAAACTGGCTCATAGAAAAATCTCATTCCCAGCGCACAATGGTTTGCAAACAGGGTGGAGACGGTTGTTGTTTGTGCTGTGGAATAAGCTCCATTTTGCTCAGTGGACTGTGTGAATATGCAGTTTTATATTTAGCACCACTGCCTCCACCCACCCCCAGTCCTTTCTCCACAGCAGGTCTGCGGCAGTGATAGATGCACTGCTCCTGGCTGCCCCTGCACCCACCGCTTAGACCAGAAGGAGCACGAAGAGGCTAAAAGGGGAGTGGGCAATGTTGTGTGAGACTGGGGTAGGCAGTAAACAAACCTGTGTGCTTCTTCTTCGTAGGAGACATCAGCCCCAAGAAGGGATGCAAACACACACACACACACACACACTCATGTGTTTGAAGTGCAGGCGAGAATGAGAAAAGAAGTATTTTCCATGAATTGGAAATGGTGCTTGAACAAATACGTTTTTACTAAACAGTAGAGCTTTGGCGAGTACATTAACCGAGACAGAGGGTTTACAAAAACTAGGCAACAATATGAGGAACTCTCCTCTCCGGTGGGTGCATTGCAGGGTATACAGTACATCCTCAAATCACGCAGGCATGATCTTTACTCTGACAAGTCTGGCTTTGTTTTGAAATATCTTCTCAATTTGTTTGAGATCTCAGTTGTGCTAATCAAATCAGAAGAATAAGAAGAAAATAAAATGGCCATTATTGCACAGCTCAAGGTGGCTCAAAGAGCAAGCATACTGAATGTCTAACAATGCAGTGCCTTATACCAGGAAAAAACTGCATAGTAATGTGCATCTTATGTATGTATTATGTATAGCTGCTTTGACAGACTCATAATGCAGAGGAAAATATTTCAACTGCATCGTGACAGTTCAATGAAAATGTGCACATATGATCTGCCGCCAAAAATGCACAACCTCCACTGCAATTTGAGAGAGAACAAAAAACAATCCGTGATAGTCTTTCCGGAGCCATCTTCCTCAAAGGCAATAGGTCTTTTCAAGCTTTTAAAAAAACCCAGCCAGCTTGTTTGGTGCTACTGTTATGAAATGAATGGTAGCATTACCAGCAAAACCTCAAAAGACATTAAATAATGGCAGTTGGAGATACAGGCCATTATAAACTGCAGAGAGAAACCTAAGACTGAGGACAAGAAAAGAGGAGGTAAAACTGGTCCCTTCCATTTGGTATCATAAAGAAAGCACATCACTCCTTGAAAAGACTGCTCTCACCATACTGTGCACGGGCTGCTCACTCAAACCCTTAGTAATCATGATAAGACATTTTCAAAGGCCTGCAAAACAAAAGGACGAGAAACAATGAGGAAGAAAAGCGCCCTTTCAGTCCCCTCGCCAAATAAAATTGTCAGCATGGAGAAAAACGATTCTATAGAGCTGAACATGCTCTTGAAGCATTCCAACATTCACTCAAGTTGTGACTGTGAAGGTGAACTTAAAAAGTTTGTGACAAAGAAAAAATATGATTTAATCCCACATATGGGCGTTCAAACTTAGCGTCTAATAAAATGCAGGAGCCTCGGGGTGCATACAATATGCATGTGTTTTGTGCTCGTCTCTGCAAGGGCTTCGGCCCCACATTGACACTGTGTCAGACACTAACAGAATTCCATATGACCTTTATAACTAATATACACAGGCTACGGTAAGTTCACAGATTTCATTATAATCATGAAAAACATCAACAGCAACTCTCTTCAATAAGCTGGTAAAATGTCAAATTCAAGATAATGCACCTATGCTATTTCCTTGGAGATAAACACAATACATTGCTAGAGGCATTTAAATACCAGCAGCTTATTCGGCAAACCCTGACATATGTTTTAAAATGCTGTGCGTTTATTACATTCAGGCATATGCCATCAATCTTTATTTTTGGTATCAAACATTTTCATTTCAAGTTGTGCTCCAAGCAACACTCATGCTACCAAGCACACTGGTCAGCTAGCCAAATCCACTAGCTTACATGCTAGTAGAGAAGACAGTGTTGTTGTCTCTGCTTGACTCTGGCTGGCTTGTGTAGACAGTGAGAGCCGGGTTTCATCCCATGAGGCATGGCTGGCCCTTGGGAAACCTTCATCGACCTGCTAATGTCTCACACCCCTGTCATCCAACCCTACACACACACACACACACACACACACACACACACACACAACACACACACACACACACACAACACACACACACACACTCACACACACACACACACTCACACACACACACACACACACACACTCACACACACACACTCACACACACACACACACACACACACAGACACACACACACACACACACACACACACACACACACACACTCACACTGGCCCTTGGGGAAACCTTTGCCGACCTGCTAATGTCCTCCGTGTAGCCCAAGCTGTCATCCGGACTCACTCACACCCCATGCTGGGTCCTTACACGCAAACACTGGAGTCGGTGGGGCTCTCACCTGCTCACCTCTCACTCACCACTGTCATCCAACCCCTACACACGCACACACACACACACACACACACACGCACACACACACACTCACACACAAGCACACAAGCACACACGCATATGCATACACAAAAACACACACCAGAGTCAAACTGCCAATTATGCATCAAACCTGTTTCTAGAGCAAAAGAATTCTCATATTTATGGTAAACAATTCTTTTGCTGTCATACCAATTATTGAAAATTCCAATTAGAGCCTTGACGCCAAAGCCAGAGCACAAAACCTGATACGCTTTCAATATGTGTGTGCATTGTGTGTGTGAGTGTGTGTGGAGTGTGTGAGTGTGTGAGTGTGTGTGTGTGTGTGTGTGTTGTGTATGCATTCAGAGCCACTTGTTAAAACGAACAAAGGCAACAGCGCTGTTTTGAGAGGAATGCGAACCATTAGCAATGCAGGAAACGTTACTGCAACCCCATTCTTCCTGTTGGCTTGATCTGCTTAATTTGTGTTGCACAGTATATGCAGTCATTTAAATCGCACACTAAAACAAGCTCCATAAGGATAGGGGCCTTCTGACAGAGGGGCCACTCCATGTTTTAATACAACGCTGTTGGCCTCAAGTAGCTGCGCTTCACCAGCCTTTAGCGCCTCTGACTTATTACGGAGAGAAGACTGTGATGTGAGCTGGCAGTTATTGTACCAAACGCTGTGAAGTACATTTCTACGTACATGACAAGCCACTGCAGATTTGAATATTTAAACTGCCCGAATCCCCAATTTGCAGCCAGTTATTCCAATATCCCCATCCATCCCCGTCCTGCGGCTTTTGTATCATGTGCAGCGGGTTTTTAACGCCGACACAAAGACTCTCTTGTACGCTCATTTTTCCCCTGAATTCCATTTGAAATGCAAAAGCAGAGACTGGAGGAGGGTGGAGGGAAGAGAGAAAGAAGAGGCACGTCACCCCCATTGAGAGACTAGGATCCGTGGGCGACTGAGGGAGTGCTCCTGTACACCCAAGGCACTGCGCGGAGAAGAAACTACACGTCCCCCTCCAGGTAGGTAAGAGACATCTCTCTCCCCCGCACAAGCTCAAAGACAACTAGAAGAAAAGGACCTCAGCTACATTTTTGGGGACGGCTGGGAACAGACAGCTTCGCTCGGGAGGCAACCCTCTCCAGGAGCTGACTGACAGACACACCGAGACTGCTGTGCCATAGGCTCCGCTGACAGGAGTGCCACATTTCCTGCCTTTGTAAATGAGATTTAATCTCTCCTTCTCAGGAAACAGACAGCAACTCCTCCCCCTTCAGCACCCCCATCCCCCCCCCCCCCCCCCCACACTCCCCACTCCCAATCCGAGCCGTGCCGGTCACAGACAGACTGCCACGCTCAGAACACTGCCGCACCCCACAAACCCAAACGACTGAGGGCCCCTCGCGGCGGTGATGCCGACGGCCCAGAGGCGATGCGACACTCGTGCGCGCCTAGTGAGCCCATCGACTGCAATCTGTCGACGCACCCCATTGCCTTTAATGCGTCTGGGGGCCACAGACTACCAGCAAAGAGTGATGACGTGAAAAAAATCAACACAAACACCGCGGCCTAAAAGAGTTCGTTCGGCCTCTCACGTGGCCGCCCAGCCTCTAATTATTTATGGAGCAAAGCAAACGGAGGGAAGGCGCGTTCGATCAGCATGACACCCGCCTCACGCATAATGAGCAGGCTCACCACACTTCCCTTGCTTGATGGCGTACCTTCGGGAGAATCCACTCTCACGTGGGCACCTTAGAGGCCGCCGCTCACTCTCTCTTCCGCTCCGACGTGGAACACCTACTGCATTGTAAAGGCAACGCAGGGCTGCCAGGAGCACTCAACCCAGCCCCAGTGCATACAAA
The DNA here is from genome assembly GCF_900700415.2 of Clupea harengus. NCBI lineage: Eukaryota > Metazoa > Chordata > Actinopteri > Clupeiformes > Clupeidae > Clupea > Clupea harengus. The sequence continues at coordinate 2,357,886 of NC_045171.1, read as the reverse complement.
GCATCACACACATAACTTATTCATATTCCAATAAAAATACAAATGAATTGATTTAAGTGGGTATCACATCCTACACGTGTGGCCATAACTATGCACGGTGGCACTGAACTCAATAATTTGGTAATAATGCATTAAGTGGTATTCGATCGAGCAGGCAATGCATTACAACAGTATTTCCCCTGCAACATGCCTGTTCTTATTAATGCATTGGAGCCCGAGGCACTGCACTGGCTTCACATGTAGTATTCAGTCAAGATTTACATAGCTTCAACAGCCCTTAGCTTTTCATATATAGTGAACGATTGCAGCCATGTTACACACAAAATACTAAAGCATTGGGACCAGTTTTAAAATGGGACCTGACTTGTGCACGTGGTCTACATATGACATGGAACAGAAACACAACACAGCCTGGGTCTGCATATGCGTCCGCAATGAGAGGAACGTCATCATCTTCATCATCGTGACACTTTTATTACGAAAGAAGTTAAATTCTAGTGACTTTAACCTTTAAAGTCTGTTACAATGGAAACAATCTGATAATGTGAGGGAGTATCATGAGTGATCCCTTTGAACATCCTGATGAAAGGGTTTGCAGAGCTGTACATTCTTTGATGGATTATAAAATGATTAGCAGACTGACACAGAATGTAAAGACAGCTGGAACTTAATTAGATGGGAGTATAAAATGTTATCTCCAATTATAAATTTGCCATAGAACTATAAAAGTACTTTTTTTTCGGTAACATTGTGCATTGACAGTCTGACCTCTTCAGTACTTAGTTGGCTCATTTGGTGTACCTAGAACTTTCCAGAAATCTGAAACCTAAAGAATGGGTTATTGATTTCAATCTGTGCGGAAGATCAGACAATTAAATGCTGTTGCACAGCTGACTGCTCGATTTTGTCTAGTCAGTAAGTAAACACTAGCCCTATTTGATCTCCATATCCATTATTAAGAAAAGATGGGATAAAAAACTACAATAATACATTCATTCCCTTCCATTAACATACAGCGTTGAGTGACCCATGCGACAAGGTGTAAATTCATCAGTAAAAAAGAATCACACACATCTCATCTCCGCTCAGTCCTCTTCACATATACAGCATACTCTCACTTCCACAGTCCTCCTCGTGTCCCTGAACAGTGTTGAAAGTTTGGAGACCCTCCGGTGCTTTCAGCTCTACTCCATAACCTTCTCGGGTGCCCTTGGCCCTCCCTTACTCATGCTGCAATGATCCATGGTGCTCTGAATAAAAAACCCAAATGTGTGTGTGTGTGCGTGTGTGTGTGTGTGTGTGTGTGTGTGTGTGTGTGTGTGTGTGTGTGTGTGTGTGTGTGTGTGTGTGTGTGTGTTATTTCACCGGTCCCGGGGGTTCCTAATTGGGCTCCTCTGCTTCATTAAGAAAGGCACTTTGTGGTTTCCCCCCCGAGCTCGGCAGGAGGCCCCGGCTGCACGCTTCTCGTGGCCTTCGCCTGTGATGGGTGGCATGAGCTGACGGTGCCGTTTCGTTTTAATAATGTGACACAGATGCTGACCAGAGACAATCTCCCCGCTGTTCCATCTCTGAGTCAACAGCATCGACATGCTCCTGTTGGCTCCCACTCTTTTTAAAATGCAGTGCAGTGGGTGACAGATTTAAATGTCAACTTAAACGGGTGAAAGGCATTGCCCGGCTGTGACAGGCAGCGTTCTTCACTTTTGGCTGTAACACTGGCATGAAATATTTGAGCACTACAAACTTTCCATTTGGATAATATCATAAATTATGCACCCGTTCTTTTATAATAAGGGTGATAATGGACTTTGGTGCTGCCAGACAATATCCCTATGCGCCAAGATAGGCACGTCACAGCTCAGTGAGTGTATCAATTTAAAAAAGGCAATGAAATTTAACAAAGCTGAACAGGCTCTGAAAATAGCCAAAAATGATAAGCTTCTAGCTGATACCCCACAGGTTTTTTATGGCTAATTTCACATTACACACTATACATAATTATTAATTACGCTTCTCAGACTTTGAAGAAAGTAGCTAAATAACAAACAAACATTTGAACAAATGTTGTCACATGTATAGGAAATTCCCGTGCATACAAAGACCATCCCTTGGCACAAAACTAACTCTATGAAAAGTTGTTCCTGAATGAGTAGAAAGTATTTTGCAAAAGGCAGAGGCAGTTTGGATGGGAAGGGCTTCATTTCACGGTTCCCAATCCCAATGTGATTAACAAGTGAAATGCTGTCAGAGGTGGCCTCATCAGTCACTGCTATATCTAAGGAAGACTTGAGATGGGAACACAAAGGCTAAAAGGATGTATTAACTCTCTCTGCCAACACGACAAGAATATAGAGTAGCATACTAAAGCACACACACTTATATACACTTCTAGATTGGTGGGGGATTGTGTTGCTCTGGTACAGCCCTGGTGGGGGAACAGTGCTACTGCACTTGCCTTGACTCCACTATTTAATGAGTCATTTATGATTTCTGCTGACAAATACCACCGTTTAGGGCCACCGTTATTATTATCAACACAAAATCCGCTAATATTAATTCCTATCTCAAGCTCAGCATTCTGATAGCCGAACCTCTCTAAGAGACAGTCCAATTACGAGGGGTATAGTTCTGCATGGGATGTGATTCAGCACTATTCTTTGCCACAGCTTTTATGTTACTATTAAATGCACACTGTTCTTTGTGTTAATATTAAATGTACATTGTTCTTTGTTCTAATGTACCGTACATTGTAGCATCTAGCATAGGGATATGTTTCACAAAGATAAGGGTGGTCTGGGCATTAGATAGATAGATAGATAGATAGATAGATAGATAGATAGATAGATAGATAGATAGATAGATACGTTATGTGGGGGGATATGTTTCACAAAGATAAGGGTGGTCTGGGCATTATTCTCTTCATACTACAGCAGCCAACGCACTGCAACTTCTCGCTGATGCTGCAATCTACATATAAAGATGATTTAAAAGTCTTCTTAGCGAAGCTATGTTATTGGATTGCTCTATCTTGCTCGGATGACACAATGTATGGAGGGGAGCTGCATAATACAAGGGAATTAAAAATAGGGGAGAATGCATTTGTCACCATAGTCTGTTGACAAAGTGCTGTATTTGTTTCTCTAAGCACTTAATGTGGCTGATGACGCAAGCCTTGTTCACAGATAACCTTTACAGTGATCCCACTCAAACAATTATTGACGCCTGGCTATAACAGTGGGAACATATTTCTGAAATGTGCTTTTTTTACTGTGTGAACATGCTGCAATTGCCTCCAACATATTACAATACAAATGTCCTCTCTTTCATGAAGAAGTATATATATATATATATATATATATATATATATATACATAAATGCCCCCCCATACACAAACACAAACACAAACACACACAAGTTTACAATAAAAAAAGAATTGAGATTGGCTATTTGGTGAATTGTGGCGATTTTAATGTGTGAAAAACTGTAATCTGTGAAACCGATAGCCCAGAACACACTGGTCTCGTTCCCAATATAAAATGGTTCATGTGCCACCAAGGTACGAACAGGAACACTCAACATGAGAGATCACCCCTCCCCTGATTTACAGTTGTCTCTTTCGCTGTGTTGATCCTGTGTTTCGCACAATTCACCTGAGGCCAAACACAATATTAGTCAATGAGAAACACACTCACCACATTGCTTACCACACAACCACTCTACCCAAGGAAAAAAAGAATGTAATAAACACACCGCGCGCGTAACCACATAAGCCATATCTTCAGAAGAAATACTGCCCTTGGCACGTGAAATCATATCCATCTTCCTTCATAGGAGGTGTTCATTTCCCCCCACCGCACCATATTGTCACTCTCTGCTGTAGAGTACGCGCTGTCACAGTGATTAAGTAAGGATTGTATCTGCACTGGATTTATTAAATTAAATTTCCATTTTTATCCAAAGGTACTCCATCACCCAATGTTGTCTGATGAGGGTTAGATATTGGGCTCTTTCCTCAAGTCCGTAGCCTTTACCAGGGCCATCAGTTCCCTCTGTTATTCCCCCAGTACCAGCCTCCCCCTCCCCTTCAGATGTTTTCATCAGGACTAGACCAGGGCTCGCGTCGAGCTGTGCAATAATGGCCATTTTATTTTCTTCTTATTCTTCTGATTTTATTAGCACAACTGAGATCTCAAACAAATTGAGAAGATATTTCAAAACAAAGCCAGACTTGTCAGAGTAAAGATCATGCCTGCGTGATTTGAGGATGTACTGTATACCCTGCAATGCACCCACCAGAGAGGAGAGTTCCTCATATTGTTGCCTAGAAACGTTAATTGTTAAAATTAAAGATTTTGAATAATTACTTCAGAAGTGGGCTTTAAAGGTCATTTGCATAGGCTACTGAATTAAACATGAGGAGACCTTGAACTGAACTTCTTCTGGCACCAGTTTTGAGACTTAGAGAATAGATTAAATGTATTACCTTAAATTAATTATTCAATCGGACACTTTCTCCCATTTCACTCAAACGCATCCTCAACATCTGTCAATCCACAGGCTGATGTGTCCGGGATTTGTTTCTCACCCCCATCTTAATATTCTCTGCACAACAAAAAGTTACCCAGCCTTGGCTAGGAGGCTAACTGAGCATACATGCAATGAGTAGAATAATTAGCCACTTAGCTACCCTGTGTCTCATGCTATTAGTTTTACCAAAGGGCACAAGCAGACGGAGGCTCAGTGAGGGTGTAGCAGTGCACTAAAGCGGGATTGGAGAGCTCAGCGTTAATGTCGGCAGGCCTTCTAGCACCTCCCAAGGAGACCGACGAGAAACGGCATTTAGACCCTGTTGACCATATGGCTTGTGTAATTAATGGCACAGACGGCATTTTGGCTTACCCCCAAACTTGCTCGAGTCAGTTATGTAAAGACAATCCGGAACAGACAAGGACTGCCCCTAGCGTTCCAGCAGTGTGAACATTTAGCGACCGAACTCAGCTGTGCTCTTCTTAATGGTTATCTCTCCCCTCCACATAGCTTACCACGCACGAGGAGCAGCTCAGGACGTGCGATCGCTGATTGAATGGATTCTTTGGGGTCCAATATCAGAGATGTACAGTTCAGTTGCAGTGCCATGTCTGGTCATCCATTAGAAAATGTAATAACACTGCGTCAGAGATCCTGGGGTTTATTCCTGAGAAACTCTCCCATTCTTTACTTTATTAATCTACTCTGTAATGAAATGTTTTCATATTTGGAGAGGGCCACATTACCTTCTCAAATGGGATAATCTAAAATGATCAATTTGAATTGCCAGCAAATTCAATTCAATTTAACTGGTTAGGTGCCTTTTCTCTTTTGTCCTTTATTGTCTACTACATAATTACATTTTTAATTTCTCCCCTGATTCTATATCCTCCTCTCTCTGTTAATATCTGGAATTCATTCACACAAAACACACCAAATACTACATTTCTATCTCCTCTCCTTACAGAGGCTATGTCAACACAATATGTACCACATATCCCTCTTGAAGGCCAAATGGCGTCCTTCTAATTCTCCTCAGCCAATGAGGGGGAACACAGAGCCAAGGTGACATCCATTGCAGTGGCTATGTAACACAGCAAAACATCAGAACAGTGCCATCAGTCAGACGTGCTGCATCAATTACTGCACCATGTAATGGTTGGGCGCCAGATTGGTGCTGAGGACAGCAAAGGTTATTTAACTGGAGGTGCGGCTCTAATCATATACAAGCGTGCAGTCCCCAGTGTTCCTGCAAATGAAAGTGCAGGGACATCAGAGTGACTCGCCCCAGCTGTTGGGCATATAAAACTGCCAGTGAGAAAAGAGGGGCCTGTGCTATGCGCTCTCCAGCCCAGGCGCTGGACTCTGTTAAGTGAATCCCTTAGCGGGGCCCTTCCAGGGGAGACGACTCTGAGCCCTCTGAGCCCTATGATGAGGGCGGGATGGCGGGGCCGGGGGGGTCTACTGGGTGGGAAGGTTGAGCCTCCATGCTGTCTTCTTGGTGGACGTGACCTTCGACGCCAGATCGCTTGGGAGGTGCGCTCGTGTCAGCTGGCTGGACAGATTGATATCAGATGGCTACACGGAAAAAAACAAGATTTTCCCCTCGGCACACGGCAGAATCACCGGTCAATATCAGTCCCTCGCCCCCGAGTCTCGGGCTTAAGGCTGATAGACAAGCTTTTGAATTACGGAGATAGTTGTTTTTCTTTATTATTTTGTCATTGGCCCAATCTGCTCCACAGCATGTCCTCCTTCGAAACGCTGGAAGACAGCTAATACTGTGAGTGATAATGGAGGAAGGAAAATCAAAAGCCAGATACTGTGTTTGTCTCAAATGTTTGAAATATGTTGTTATTTATTTACTCCCTTCAAATAAATGCCCTGCCTCAGACTCTGATGCGATCTGGGCATGGATGTTAGCCAGGCCAGAGCACAAACCCAGTTCAAAGTCAGATGCTCTCTGGGTTGATGACGGCTGGCTCTGAAGTTATCTCTTCATCCCTTCCACAAAGACTGTCCTTTTTTTCCCCCTCCTCATGTATTTTTCACATGAAATAACCTGTCAAGGGGACGAGCGGAGAAGCATGTATGGTGGACATGACAACACACCCTTTGCAAGCTGTTTTCTTTCTGCCCACGAAGCGCTCCGTACACCCCAAGTCTTTAAAGGCGCCGGCCCAGATGGGAGAGGCTGCCTCAGGGCTCGGACTGACCTACATTCAGGCGGGCGCCTCCACCGCCTCTCTACTCGCGGGCCCTATCCGCATGCAGGCAGTCATCAAAGAGCCACTATCACCTACCCTCTGTCCCACAGTGAATTTCTAATCGTCCTTGGAATGACTAAAGGGCTGAGATTATGCTGCATTCCCTTTTTTTGATGGAAGCTAAAAGGTCAGCGCTTCCGAATGGTAATGTGAGTATCAGTGAAAGGTGAGGCACAGGTATGGGCCAGAGAGTGGAGCAGCGTAGTGTCTCTCAGAGCACCTGCTGTGGCTTCTCTCTCTCTCTCTCTCTCTCTGTTTTCTCTCTCTCTCTTTGACTTTCTGTCTCTCTCTCTCTCTCTTTGACTTTCTGTCTCTCTCTCTCTCTCTCTTGCTCACTCTCACTCTCTCTCTCGCTCTCTCTGACTTTCTCTCTCGCTCTCTCTGACTTTCTTTCTCTCTCTCTCTTTCTCTCTCTCTGTTTTCTCTATCTCTCTCTTACTCTCTCTCTCTCTTGCTCTCTCTGTTTTCTCTGTCTCTCTCACTCTCTCTCTCTCTCTCTCTCTTGCTCTCTCTGCTTTCTCTCACACACACACTTTCTCCGTTCCCTCCACTTCCAGGATGATAAGAGCTTCTCTCTATGACACCCCGTGCTGCTACCCCTAAGCTTGGCAGAAGTGATAACACTCCAACCACCCCTCTCCCATCATGCTGTTATCTCTCAGATTCTAACATCCCCCCATATGTGGATAAGCCATGAAAAAGAGAACAGAGCTGCCCCCCCAAAAAAACTGAGAGAAGTGAGGGGGAGTAGTTGGAGGAGAGGCAATTCACCAGGGAGTGAAGCTCCACAGGCACTTGGGGAGATATTTCTGTACTCTGCTCTTAATATTAAATGAAAAGCATCATTCTGTGAACAGCCTCTCAAACCTACCTCCCCCTGAAATGTTTTGAGACGTGACTGAATAAAAAAAAGGCAATTTGAGAGAATGCAAAGCATCGATGGGAAAATCTGCATTTCAGGTCCCAAAAAGAAAGCACACCAACAAACTATATCTTATCATAACATCTACTCATGTGGAGATTGGGCAGTCCGTTTTGGCATCTCCCTTGCAGACTGTTTGTGGTAGTGGGGGGAGATGAACCAGGAAGTGATGTTAGTTAGTTACTGTGCAGAGTGAAATGACAAGCCCACATATGCAAAACACGACAAACTCATAGTTGTCAGAGGAAGACTATTCTATTTAGAGTGATATCCCCACACTGGTGACTCCTCCTGCCATTGTCAATCTGTTCCAGCTCTGCTTTTGTCTGCAAGCTGTCCTAATGGCTTCGCTGAGAGTTTACACGGTGTAGCTAAAGGCGAAGAGTATGTTTGGCGACGGTTGCTCGGGGGAACACAGCAGGTGTGGTGGGAGCTTAGGTCTGGAGGAGTGTTTATGGACGCCGTGTGCACTCCACTCAGGTAGGTCTGGAGGAGTGTGACGCCGTGTGCACTCCACTCAGGTAGACGCCGTGTGCACTCCACTCAGGTAGGTCTGGAGGAGTGTGTACAGACGCACTCCACTCAGGTAGGTCTGGAGAAGTGTGTACAGACGCCGTGTGCACTCCACTCAGGTAGGTCTGGAGAAGTGTGTACAGACGCCGTGTGCACTCCACTCAGGTAGGTCTGGAGGAGAGTGACGCCGTGTGCACTCCACTCAGGTAGGTCTGGAGGAGTGTTCACAGACGCCGTGTGCACTCCACTCAGGTAGGTCTGGAGGAGTGTTCACAGACGCCGTGTGCACTCCACTCAGGTAGGTCTGGAGGAGAGTGACGCCGTGTGCACTCCACTCAGGTAGGTCTGGAGGAGTGTTTATGGACATCGTGTGCACTCCACTCAGGTAGGTCTGGAGGAGTGTGTACGGACGCCGTGTGCGCTCCACTCAGGTAGGTCTGGAGGAGTGTGTACGGACGCCGTGTGCGCTCCACTCAGGTAGGTCTGGAGGAGAGTGACGCCGTGTGCACTCCACTCAGGTAGGTCTGGAGGAGTGTTTACGGCCGCCGTGTGCGCTCCACTCAGGTAGGTCTGGAGGAGTGTGTACGGACGCCGTGTGCGCTCCACCCCTGCCACATTTTTCAAGTACAAACTGCTGCCACCAATGTGTGGACTTTATACACCCTACATCCAGACTTTATACACCACACTACATCCAGACTTTATACACCACACTACATCCAGACTTTATACACCACACTACATCCATTCTAGCCATTATAAACTGTTCCCTGCTTACAGGTATTTTCCCATCAGAACTTAAAACTGCCCTGGTGAGACCCCTCCTGAAGAAAAGCAATTTAGACTCTTCAGTTCTAAACAATTTTAGACCCATCTCTAACCTTCCCTTTCTAAGCAAAATCCTGGAAAAAATTGTCTTTAAACAGTTAAATAATTTCCTAGATGCTAACTGTGCATTTGACACCTTCCAATCTGGTTTTCGCTCCAATCATAGCACAGAAACGGCATTAGTCAAGGTTGTAAATGATCTCAGGATTAATGCTGACTCCAAAAAACTATCTGTCTTGGCCCTTCTGGATCTGAGCGCAGCCTTTGATACTGTTGATCACAATATCCTTATTGATAGACTTGAAAATTGGGTTGGCCTCACTGGTCCGGTCCTAAACTGGTTTAGGACCTATCTAACTGGCCGGGAATACTTTGTCGCCCTCGGAGACCACAGCTCAAAAAACATTTGTATGACCTGTGGGGTCCCTCAAGGATCCATTTTAGGGCCCTTACTTTTCAGTCTATACATGCTACCCCTTGGTAGTGTAATTAGGAGGCACAACATCGACTATCATAGCTATGCAGATGACACCCAGCTCTATATTTCTGTAACACCCAACAACTACAGCTCTATTGATTGTTTGGTAAATTGCATTTCTGATATAAATGTATGGATGTCACAAAACTTTCTCCAGCTAAACCAAGATAAAACAGAGGTATTAGTCATTGGTGAAAAAAACGAGAGAGAGAAACTAACTGCACACTTAAAAACACTAGCACTTAACACCAAGCACCAAGCCAGAAACCTAGGCGTCATACTTGACTCAGATCTCAATTTTGAAACCCATATCAAAAATATAATTAAAACATCTTTTTATCACTTAAGAAACATTGCTAAGGTGCAACCGTTTCTCGCTCAGGCTGACACCGAAAGACTGATGCACGCGTTTATCACGAGCAGGCTAGACTACTGTAACTCGCTTTTGTCTGGTCTACCAAAAAAAGCCATTAGTCAACTACAAACAATACAGAATGCAGCAGCGCGAGTCCTCACTAAAACAAGACGGAGAGCGCACATCACACCAGTATTAAAATCACTGCACTGGCTACCTGTTAGTTTTAGAATAGATTTCAAGGTTCTCCTACTAGTCTATAAATCACTCCATAGTCATGCACCTGAATATATAACAGACATGCTCTCAAGGTACACACCCAGTAGATCCCTGAGGTCCTCCGGCACTGAACTTCTAACAGTTCCAAAAGCCAGGACAAAGAGACATGGGGAAGCAGCTTTTAGTTTCTATGCCCCCAACCTTTGGAACACTCTGCCAGAATACCTAAGAATGGCCGAAACGGTTGAAACCTTTAAACATGCACTTAAGACATACCTCTTTGATCTCGCTTATCACTCACTGTAAAATGTATTTAACATTTATGGAACATTTATTTATTTACTTATTTCTGTCTCTTTTCAAGTATTTGTACCCCCCCCCCCCAGCAGCTGTCTCTTAGTTTGACGATAACTGTGCTGAGCAGTCCTTTATGGTGCCAGTGCGGTTAGTACGTAATTTCCTGTTCATTTATCTCTGGCAAAATCTGTGTCTTTTTATAAGTGTTTTGTAACTTGTAAAATGTATTTATTTAACATTAATGTAACATTTATTTATTTATTTACTTATCTGTGTCTCTTTACAAGTGTTTGTAACCCCCCCCCCCCCCCCAGCAGCTTAGTTTGACGATGACCGTGCTGAGTAGTCCTTTACGGTGGCAGTGCGGTTAGTACGTTTATTTTATTTTATTCATTTATCTCTTGAAAATCTGTGTGTTTTATACAAGTGTAACCCCCCCCCCCCCCCCTTTTCTTTCCTACTGTGAGGCGCATTGTGTTACTTCCTTGTATGAAATGCGCCGTACAAATAAAGTTTGATTTGATTTGATTTGATCCAGACTTTATACACCTCTACACCAGACTTTATACACCACTACATCCAGACTTTATACACCCTACATCCAGACTTTATACACCCTACATCCAGACTTTATACACCACTACATCCAGACTTTATACACCACTACATCCAGACAGCAATGTTACTGCTTTTATTTAAATAGGTTATATGGCAGGTCTATAACCAACTATAGATTTACAGTTACATCTTCCTGAAAACATAGAAAACTATTACCTAATTAATTAAGTATATCAATGATAAAAACCATTCTCGCAAAAAAAAAATGGCAATATGCGTTGCGATTCTGTCGTGAAAATGAGTTGTTTTGAGTGCAAATGCTTCTTTTTTATTAGAACAATTAGAACAATGTATTCGAGGCCATTCACAAAAATAACCTTCCCCTGAAGCCTGCCAAATCTGGACCTACTGATATTTCCAGTTCATATACTGTAAATATAAAAGAGACATATCTTGGCCAAAGCACAGCTTTTTAAAGATCAAATGTCTTCCTTCTTAGAACATTAAAATAATGGATCAGTTGGCCCCTCCTTTAAGCATGGCATAAACTCTCTTAAAATACCAAGGTGGGTCAGTGGTAGACAGTCCTATCCAGAGAATGAAACAATCTAATGGAAAAAGCTGAGAAGAAACATGCAATTTTTCACCGTGTCAAAAAACACTTCTGCAAGTGACAGGGACGTTTGCATAGCCATTATGTGTCCTTATATAAACTCCTTCTTAGCGTGGGAATAATCCAGAGCTGCATATCAAGATTTAAAAAAAAGGAAGAAAGAAAAAAACTCGCACACAAGCGACTTTCAAAACACTGCCTCTCTTTATTGTCTCAAGAAGAGGCTATTTCTTTGTGTGAAAGACTGCGTTCCCCTTCACTTTGTTCCCCCAGCAGCCGACTACTGTACACTGTGCACTTCAGGGGAAAGAAGCGCTCTTGCTTTTGAAAATATTCCAGCAATAGAAGGAAAGGACTATGGCTTATCTCATTTTCCCCCCTGCCTTTATTCAGAAGGTAATTTGCATTTTAATTTGGAGTTTCAACCTGTGCTTAATAGAATTAAATGGGGAGGTGCACTGGCATGAATCTCTGACCCCTTCAGGAGCATAAAGTGCGAAAAAAAAGAAATAACATCTCATCAAAAAAAATGCTTTTGACCTTCTGTGAGATAAGCCTAAAGGTAAACATACTTGCTTTTTAAAGAAGGGAGAAAAAAAATCTAATTATCCCAATCATTTTACAGAGAGGAAGCAGAAAATGCATTAACCTTGGAAATCCTTCATTGACAAAAAGCAGCGTTCGATTTAAATGAAGTGTCTAGTCTTTTTTCCCTCCTCCTCCGTCTAAGATTGGTGGAACTCATATAAAGCAGATATTTTTTTCTTTTTTTTGCAGATTGTGGCCTGCTTTTGCCTTGATAACTTCAGGGCCCGTATCTGTGAAATTGGAAGTGGCCTTGTCAGATATTTCACTGTTTAGTATAGCTCTGAATTCTACATTCAAGTCAGCGTCAGGCCAGGCTGTGAGGTAAACAGCTAGTGGCGAGGAAGTGCCGTGACGCATGAACGGCCTGCTGCGGGAAGAAGATCGGATGAAGTTTGGCATTTGATAATTACGGGCGAAAAAACTCAAGTTGTAAACAGTATATATGTGCTTTGACACACCACTTTCCCCTCGACATGGGGATGTGCAGCGGGCAAATGAATGTTTTGCTCAATGTCTGTATTGGTTGAGCCGCAGAACCCTTTGGGCAGAGCAGCTTTGTGTGAGCCAGAGGATTTTCTGCATGGTATCACATCTCTGCTGTGCAGCCTACACTGCCTGTTTTCACTGGAGATCTACACAACACACCTCAAGACACATGGCGTGTGTTGGCAACGGGATTATTCCTACATGCAATCAACCAAAACTATTACGTTTAGGCTGCACAAGTACGTGGCGAGCACTGCCACTGTCGGAAGCCTGAAAAAAAATGCTCTGAAATCATCAGGTTAAGGACAGCAGCTTTTATTCATGGTCTCTTTCAGGTTTTCTGTACATCCCACATAAAATGACTCATCACATGGTGAGGAACCTACTCACGACAGAGGATAACGGCACAGGAGGTATGTGTGCTGCATTGCACCAATTAATTCCAACACTGTCAGCTTTGACCTTTCTTGCTCTCATGATTATGTAGTCAACATCGAAGAAGTTGCATTGTAAAGCCTTCTAGTTTTTCTCGTTGTTTGGTCTCAGACGAGCGTGAGCGTGCCACCCTTTCATCCCCTCTGGTCTCTCCGAGATAAGCAGTTCAAAAACTGGAATGGGGGGAGGGTGGACAGGAGAGGATGGGTTTAATGATTAATGATGGGCTTGTGCCTTTACCCTTACAGTGCTGCAAACTTTAATGGTCTTTATTTATGTGTGTCGGCGTGGTAACGGCTTCACGGCTCTGCCTCGCCTGCCTCCCTGTGGGGCCTCATTCATTATGCTCTGCCTCTGCCTCGGCCCCTCCGCATCTCAGGGCCCGATTCCTCAGGAGGCAGAGCACTCAGAGCCTGTGAGATATTCTCGCTATTCATCTCTTACTCTCACACTCCGTCTGTCTGTCTGTGTAACTCTCTCTCTCTCTCCCTCTCTCTCTCTCTCTCTCTCGCACACACACTCTCTCTCTCTCCCTCCCTCTCTCTCTCTCTCACTCTCTCTCTCTCCCTCTCTCTCTCTCTCTCTCCCTCTCTCTCTCTCTCTCTCTCTCTCGCACACACTCTCTCTCTCTGTCCATCTCTCCCTAAACCCCCTCACTGCACCCACACCCCCACACACCCCCCCCAGCCCCAAGTCCCACCCTGTCTGCCTGACTAAACACTGCTCCCTTCTGTCATGGTGAAGTCAGCTACAGGCTGCAGCAGTCCCTCCTGCACAGCTCTCAGGTAGAATACTGCAATATTGTGTAGCTATGGTTTTAGATGACGCACATTCCCCACATGATGCATCAATGGTAGAAGCAGTTAAAAATACTCACTGTGCATGTGAACTAAGAAGCCATATGGTTCACGCATCGCATGTAGCAGTAATGACAATGTTAGTAATGCAACATAGTATAATCAGTAGAACTGTGATATATGGTTATTTTACATGAGCAATGCTAATTGCAGAAATTAGTCTACGGAAGCTAAGTTCTACGAGTCTACAGAAGCCAATAGCTGAAATGTTATACACAGAAGAATACACTTAATGCAGTATACCATAGGGGTGTTGTGTTTTTGTGCTGTAAGAATGCTTTTTCCTGGGTGCTGTGCTTGTGAGTCTATGGATACAGAGAATGCAGAGGTGCTGCATGAGGTAGAAGTCATTCAGAGTCTCTGTGCATTTCACTGCACTGCACTGCAAGTTTTCAGACGCCTCCCTCAAGTTTTTACACATTTTGTTATGTTTGTGACTCATCTTAAAAGGGAGACTTTTCATTTTGTACTCTTGTCAACCCACTCACAATAGTCAACAATGACAAAGCCAATGACAATGTTTTATCATATCTAAATATATTCCATTTAGATAAGTATTCAGACTCTCCTACTTCTGTTGCTTTGATGCACAACTTCCATTTTCTCCCTGTATCCAATTGGTTAAGACCGTCTGGTTCTACCCACCAAAATAAAAACAGGATTGACACATTTACACCTAAAGTCCAAAACTGACCGGTGAAACGACCCGTACGTCCGTGCGAGTTTGGGTGGCACTGTGGTAACCATGGAAACACACTAGGGAGTAAACAAACACAACCCAAAGGCAAAGGCAGCAGTAATGTCAATCAAAATGCCCCTTTTGAAATAATATTTTGAAGTCCTACAACAACTTTATCAAATGATGCAGCACAGATATGTGCTTATTGGTTGCTGCAACTTCAGAGTTGATGGATGTGCATGGATCCGGTGGGAGTTCTCAATGGTGGGCTTGAAACCGTGTGATAAACATTTGGCGGCAACGTGGGGAAACGTTTAGAATGAACATAAATGGCAATTAATACCAATTCATGAATACATGCATGAATAACCCGTCATACCACCAAACAAATGACTTAGGAATCACATTTACAGGTCAAAATTAAAATCCACATCTGATTTATCACCACATATGGTGGACAGTACTCTTTCGTTAGATCAGGCTGCCCAGCCAGGCTAACCAGCGAGGACAGATCAGACAGGACACCAAAGACCCGATGGTCACCATTAGAGTGATCTCAAGTTCCCTGGTGGATATGGGAGCATTACAAAATGACAACGATCAGTACAGCACTCCCCCAATCAAGCCTTCTTGGTAGACTGGCCAGGCAGAAGCCATTCCTCCAGTGCAAGGCGCACAACTCTACTGGGAGTTTGACCAAAGGCACCTCATCAACTCTCAGACCACCAGAAAACAAAATCCTCTGCTATATAATGAAACGAAGATTGAGCTATTTGGTCCAAATTCACAGCGGTATGTAAGGAGGAACCCAGGCACTGAGCACGACCTCATTAGTACCATCCCTTCAGTCAATACGGTAGTGGCAGCATGATGCTGTGGGGGTGTTTTTCTACCATAGGGACTGGGAGACTAGCCAGGATAGAGGGAGAGGTCTGCACTGGAAAATATACAGCAATCCTTAGGATCTCATGTCATGCAAGGGCAAATGATTATATTTGACCAAGACGACCCCAAGCACACTGCCAAGAAAACACAGGTGTGGCCTCTGTAAATGTCCTGGAGTGGCCAAGCCAGAGTTCAGACCTAAACCCAATACATCATCCCTGGAGAGACCAGAAAATGGCCGTGCACCAAAGCTCCCCATCCAACTTGGCTGAGCTGGAACAATTTTACATCATTTACGTAGAATGATTCCCTAAAAGACTTTTAGATACCCTAAAAGATATTTCTGTTTTTATATATTTTTAAAGCATTCTAAAAAACCTATTTTGCTTTGTCATTGTAGAGTATTGTGTTTAGACTGAAATGTACCAAAAAGGGTTTGGAAACTTTCCGTATGTATGGGACATACAGTACCCTCCATCTACACAATATCATAATGAATGGGACATACAGTACCCTCCATCTACACAATATCATAAGCTTACACTGAGAAAAAGGGAAACCATGGATTGTCAAATGTACTAAACATTGGAATTACACAAACTAAAAAGTGATGTTATCTTGAACTAACTAATTCCAACAAAGTATTTCATTTCATTTATCCAACTGAGTTATGTAAGATAAGCGTAACGCAAAGGAGTAAGGTCATAACTGGGAAGGCAAATGATTTATTGGGGTCTCAGGAGAACAAGATTGTTAATGTTGGTTGTCCTTATTTACCAATAGATTTTAGTACATGTTTGTGTCTTTATATTTTACTTTGAAATGTGCCATACTTTATTCCCACCATGAGCATATGCTCAAGATCTCAGTGGTTCAACTTTTCTGTTTCATAAAAGTAATGAATGAGTCTGAATGATCCTGTTTGACTTATTCAGAACATGTCATTTCTAGGATCAGAGTGAGTATTTGCAAAAACAGAGTTCCTTGTCATTGGTCAAACTGATTCATTGTATCTTCCTGCTAAAGGTGTGTGAAATAGTAAATACTCTCATAATTAACCAGTGTTTTATTATTTATTATTTATTTAGGTTTAATTGGTATGAGCTGTCATTACAATGCATAACAAGTTTTTAATGAGCTTTTCAACCGGCCTGTCAGAACACACACAAATTAAGTGTGAGTGCTTTCATGGTTTCTGTCATTATGTCTGCAAGTTCAAAGTGGTTTTGCAGAATAGAATGTTCAGAGAGAGCAGTCTGCAGTTTTGTAATTTCACTGAAGTCTGTTACAAAGGCCGCACACTGACTGCGTAGGCTGCAAGACTTCACAATGACGCTGCGATGGCATGTATCATACCTTGTTATTTTTGTAACCAGTGTATGAGACCTGATTTTGGACAAGATAAACCATTTTGGCAGCTGCTTCCACCCAAACTCTGCCACGTGCACACCCTGATGAGAGCTGAACCACCCAAATGCAGAGAGCAGATGCAATCCTCGGAGTGCAAAGGAACCGTTTCAAAACCGCACATGAAATCCATGTGTCACGGCTCTATCAGCAGCCCGCGGTGGTGGTGTGGAGAGGTGGCGATAAATGACAAGGCGTTGTCGCGGCGATGTCGCGGCGTCGCTGAAGCACTGCCAAGCTCCTGGGTCCCATGTGGGTGATCTGAGCCTCCTGATGAAAAGCAGAGTTTAGCCAGCCGGCTGCGGCACACTTTGGCACGCCGAGCAGCTCATCAAACATCTGCATGCGCCAGAAGTGTGGTGTGAGCGATAGCGAGGTGCGTGCCACTCAGCTGCCAGGGCGTCTGACATGAAGGCTCTTAGGCGAACCACTTTTCCCCTCCGCATTCTATTTCCTGTGTAAATGGCTTTCTTCTCAATGTCTGATGGACACTGGAAGCATGTACCTGGCGTGGACCATATGTATTTCACAAAACTGTCTCCTAAGATTCTGATGGATATCAACTATTAGCCAAAAAACATCCGCTGTGACACATGAAAATATGCTCCTAGCATATGGTATCGGCTGCGGGGTAAGCAGGCCGCGGCCGGTTTTATAGATGCCAAATTACTTATTCAGCTCTTTCCAGAGACTTTTCTAGAATGCTGATGTACCACCAACTTTACTTCAGTAAGAAGTGTTATTCCCAGCTAGGAGCCACGCCGGTCTTCAACAACAGCCTCGCCTCGCTTTGTTTGTTTGTTTAGAATTATAAGGGAAAGACCCAGCCACACACTTGGGAGAGTTTGATCTGAGGAGAAAGAGATTGAGAGGGGGCACAGAAAAGATCTATAATTGGAATCTGTTCACGCAGGAATCCAGGCTTTTTTTTTATTTTGTCTACGTTCACCAGTCTCTGCATCCCAGGGCTAATGGGGAATATCTACAAGGACACATCCTCTCCCAGCAAATAACTGCAAATGGCTTTTCTGCCCAAGAACAAGACATCATTTGCAAACACACAAGAGTTCATTTCCAGCATGGCCATACAGAAGGAAATCACATATTTACATGTACAGTGATTATCTGTAACCCCAACCATGATTAGAGGAGCAGCTGGCATTTTCAAAAATGGCAGCTTATGACCTGAAGTTGAAGTTAGTTTTTCGGTGTAAATAAGCCATATGCAAGGTACTGCCAAATGGTTAATTAGATATTTACAAGCCATTACAAGATATTAGCTAACATTGGTAGATTACTTATAAATAGTTTAGACACTTAAAAATGTTGTAAATGCTTAATTCATGCGGGACACACATGTTTATTAATAGTTAGCTCATAGTCAATAAAAATGTCCAAACCGATATAAACGTATAGGTCATTATTTAGAAAGATAATATTAATGTGACACAGTTTATTGAGTTTTTTTGCAGCCCCCCAATCTAAAGCGAGAACTATTTATACTTGAAGAATGATGATAAATTACATTTACATTTACATTTAGTCATTTAGCAGAGGCTTTTATCCAAAGCAACGTACAAAGGAGAGATCAATCAGATAAATATAATGAATAAACATCAGTTGTCAAAAATAATCACACAACACAATGTCAAATATATGAAAATTACATTTTCTTTATTACAAAACACTGTGGACACAAAGCTACAAGTCTGGACATCGACACAACTTACGCCCTCAGGGTCATATCAGGCTGAGGGCCTTCAATAGAGGGAAGCCCATGGCTGCCGCAGACGAGAATGTAGGAGAGGATCGAAACTCAATCATTAGCAACGCTGCAATTGTAGAGCTTGCCACCGCTGCCCCCCAGAAGTATGTTGAGCTCAAAGAACAGCACTCAAGGAAGGAGTAGCTCAGTGATTCTCTGCCATTCATGATAATGCAGGTGTTGAGGATGCCACTCAGGCCTTTAAGAAATCGGGCCAACTGCTGACTGACTATTTGGAAGGGGAAATTGTGAATGGCTGATGCAATATTGTTTCAGATGCGCGTTAAGATGTGCGTTAAGTGAATTTGGTAAATTGGCTTGTTGATGTGGCCTTAACCGAGATTCGTTTTTTTTCAGACTGTTGAATTAGTGCAAGTGTGGTCAAAGTTTCACTAGACTCATGAACTGATGGTTTGCATCTTGATACATATATGTAGATGTTGATATAGATGTACTATATATTCATATGATTTGTTTTAACAGCATAGCCATTACATTTAGTGATCTCAGGTTCAAATTCAGTTCTTGACAAAAGACATTCATTCAGTGAAATGTGTAACCTGTTTATATATATTCCATATTTATATCATTATTTATTATTCCAGTTTCTAGTTACGTATATGTTGCACATGACCTATGCTTATTAAAAAAAAAAAAAAAATAATGCTTTGATATCATAAATGATGTCATGTTCAAGCTTGTCAAACTTGTTCAAACTTCTCTAATCAACCATTTGGTAATACTTTGGTGGTTGGTTTATTATTAACACACCTTAGTATAATTATTTTTCATTAACAGCACATTCCAGATAAACATAAAAAAAGACAATATAATATGACAAAGGCAACCAAACCCCAACTTCCAAATGTGAGTGATGCTTCTCATCTGAATGTTATGCTACAGTGCCTTGGAGTTTACAGATAGATGCGGTCAATTCAGTTCAATTCAGTTACCGGTACTTGAACGTAAATGAAGGTTTGCTTATACATGTATGAAAGTTAAACAAAGATAGCTTGAATTTGGTGATATGTAAATTAATGTTTGTTTCTATAGGTGTACTGTATGTCTAAAAATGACATGGTCATCGGTCAAATTCTTATTTGTTGTCATTTATATTTTTGTGTACCAGACTAATTCAAATTCATTTAGCTGAAATATGGTCATGTGAAGGTGTGGGTTCAGGAGCATCCACCAAATAATGTCTCCACACACCTTCCTCTATCAGCTCATCTTCCTGTTCTTCAAAAGCGGACACATCCTTTTATCCTGCCCATAAAATGAAGAAGGTCATGCCCGGCTTTTAGGCTCTTTACAACAACCCAGCCTATAGCTCCTGCTGCAGCACACGTCAGCACACTTCATTTCCCCGAATTCTGGGACTGAAGCCTTGAGAGGCCATGACACCCTCTCCTTGGGAAGTGGACTTCTGAACAATACATGCATCCCAGAATTCACCATCTCTTTGTCTGCCATACAAAATCTCATTGGAAACCCTTAATTTAAGGGGTATTTAAAAAGATGGAGGACATTACGAAGATAGATAGATACAAAGGTAGAAAGAACGGAAAAATATGTCTTTGTACAAGTTTCTAACCCAGGTAGCCTTTCATGACTTTGAATATGTTTTCTTCTGAATATTTGGTGTTGGCCTTCCTGTATTTGTTCAAATCTGTTTCATGACATTTTATTTGTAGATTCTGATGAACCAGATATTTCTGCTTTACACCACATTAACCATTCTCAAACTCGAACATTCAATGGTGCTTAATGCAAACCTTATTCGGCACTAATACAGACACCAATTATTTATGTGTTAATGTCTAATATGTGTTCCATAAAGTAAAGTGTTACACAATGTTTACGTATATACACATGGATATATTAATATATAACTACAATTATTATATAACTGCCTCTTATTGTAAGTATTTCATGTTTTCTCACATGGCAGACTATAAGGCCCTTGTTTTTAATAATATTACCCTAGGTTAACATCTAAACTGGGGCTTCCTCTTATGCAATTCTTCAGAAGTGTGAGCTGTTCTGGACATCTGGCCTGTGAGTATTATAAAATAAAGTAACTAGAATAGAAAAGTCTTTATTGTCATTGTATTTGCATACAACGAAATTTGGTGCGCTGCTCCTGTTGGTGTGGCGAGGGACCACATATAACACAACAACAACATATAACACAACAATAGTACAACTAGCTAAAAACAGTACAAATAGCTTTAAAAAAATATGTATATGTTAAGAGTTCAACAAAGTGCGAGGTATAGATTCAAGTTCTTCCCTACACTATAACAGACACTTCCCTCAATACACTATAACTGATCTTTCCAGTCTGATCACTTCCATATTTCCTGATTCTGTTCCCTTGGCTGTGATCGAAATATTTACAATTCTATAATCTGAAATGTTTTTTCAACAAGACGTCAGAGTTTTGGGGTTCAGAAGAATATATGTCCTATATGCCCTGTTACATAATAATCACAAGACAGGTATCACTACAAATATCACTCTACCATTACATTGCCTACTAATTAGTAATAGTAGAGTCTTAGGAGATACTTTCTGTAACAAAGCAGCAAAGCACTTTTGCCACAGAAGTACCTGATAATTTCAGTTTAAGACCCCTCTTGAGAAAATTGACTTTTTTCTTCTGAACGCAGTTATCGCAGATTTCATATTTGTCTTCTGAACGCAGTGATTGCAGAAATGTGATTGCATGAGATTGCATCATCTATTGTAGTCACTTTTGATCAGCGTGCAGGAAAACATGTCATTATTCCGCATGTTGCTTTGTTTTGCCTTTTCTGAAAACAAACAGAAGGTACATTTTCTCAAGAGAGCTCTTAAACTTTTGTCCATGTAGAAGTGCTACATCTGTGTCAGGGAAATAAGGAAGGCATGGATCAACCTCAGAAAAAAAGGAGAATTATGACAGTAATGAGAGTGAGACGCTCTCTCTTAAACTGTCTGAACATAAGAAATTGACATTAGTCATAAGCTATTATGGCCTTTGCAACCAATTTCCATGCCGTTTTTCCATGAATCCTCCATATCAATTATTAACAAAGGTTGGAAAAATAACCTCTAGACAATGAGTTATCTAAGCCACTAAGAAACCCACATTATAACTGGAGAACAAAATGACTCAAATATTTTAAGTTCCACTCCATAAAAATACTGAAATAAATGCATTAGATGTGCAACCCAGACACTTTTTTTTACTGGCAAATTATGAGTTTCAGTACACTGTTATTAGCTTCAGTGCACAGAAATTGCTTTTCCACGGCCTCCGAAATGCACAACCTGAGTGAGCAGAGAGCAACTCGGATGCGGAGCGACACGGCGGTGAGGTGGGAAGGGTGTTTATCAGGAGAAGTTCACCCGACACATTTCTGAGTGGATGCAAATACGACAAGGGAGGTAGGAAATGAACTGCTCCTTTATCACCGCCGAGCATCTTCGTGCTGACAGAAGCCAGCGCAGACATTCATTTCAAGAAACACAGGGGAAGGAAGGAAGGTGGGGGAGAGGGGGAGAGCGGTTGCCCACGAATAGAGCCAACAGAGAACACCTTGAGCCCCTTTGTAATCTGCTCAGATCGGAAGCATCTTGGGGGATCATATGGGTTTATCTAGTTTAATATGTCGAAGCAGGCAGGAGAGGGGTGAGGAGATGGAGACGGCGAGGGAAGGATGGAGGTGGAGGAGAGGAGACGCGTGACGAGGGAGAGGCACAGTGGGGGATCAGGAGGAGGCGCAGGGGTCAGTATGGACTCCTGATGAGAGTAATGAGGTGCAGATCCCGGGTGACACGCTCTTCAAGGAGAGAGGCACCTCAGGTGACACGCACACACACACACACACACACACACCCACACACTGACACACACACACACACCCACACACCCACACACACACACACACACACACACACACACACACACACACACACACAAACCCATACACACACAGACATACACACGCACTTCAAGGAGAGAGGCACCTCAGCTCTGGCTGTCCCATTCAACAGAATACAAGACAGAGGAGCACTTGGTGGCAATTGAGGCTACAAGGGGAACACACACACACACACACACACTGACACACACACACACACATATACACTCATAGACACACACTCTCAAACGCACACACACACACACACATAAACCCATACACTCATAGACACACACTCTCAAACACACACACACCCACACACACACACACACACACACGCACACACACACACACACACACACACACACACACACACACACACACAAAGACAACCCCTCCTAGAGTCCTATTTATTGCTGGGTACCAGAACATCTATACAATATTTATGCTGAAATGCAAAAATAATGCTTGAAGAGGATGAGGCACAAACATATACATTAACATACATAGACATACATTGTGGGATGTAAACATTGTGAGATGTAATCTGAGCCAAATGCATATTTGTCTCGGATCTGCTGGTAAACTAGATTAGATGTTCAGCCACAAACACTAATCAAGAGTACTATGGGCCATGTCAGTAATGAAGAACCTTTTAAGAGAGGCATTATCAATTAAAACCTTCTTAGCATTATCAATTAAATCACGCATATGCGAATCTAATCAAGCCAATCAAGCTGTTTGCTCACCAGCACAAGAGAGACAGGGATGTAAGGCCTTAGTGTAAAACGCAAATGAAATATGCTCTTATTTATCAATTACGGTTCCTTATGAGGAAATTTGGATGCCACTGCTGTTCCTCTTACCCATCTCAGCAGTATCTGCCTGGCCTTTCCTACGTGCCCAGCTTAACAATGGGCACATGAAAAGCATAGCAATCAATATTTCTTACACTAATTGAAGTGCTTTTTATCTGCGCTGGTCTCAGAGGGCCTTTGCTGTGTGAAGAAGAGGGACTGAGAGCGTGTGAGGAGATTGCTGGAAACAGCTGCTCCACATTCAGACCACAGTGCCTCCCGCCTCATCGGCTCCAGCCCCTTTTAAAAGTTCCCTCAGCTCGAGGAAACGCCAGGGTCTTTTATCAATATGCATAGAAAACGCCTGGATTAGCACTCCAGTCACGAGCTGTTGTGCAGCAGGCCTGGGCAGTAGTCATTTCTGAGTTACCGAGCCCATCATTCTATCCCTACTGCACAGACAGCAGGAAAGAGGACACTATAGGTTAATGCTACAGTGTTTGTTTGTTTGTTTTTTTGTTTGTTTGTTTCTTGGAAATGTGCACAAGAGCATATAGCTTAAGCCTGGCGCCCACACAGAAGAGCTGTATGCTAGGCAGGCCTGGGCAGAATAACAGACATGATGCCTTTTTGCGGTTTCACAGCGAGCCTCTGGATGTGACCAATCAGAAACTGACAGACGAGGGCTGAACCTCTCCAGTGTCAGACGGACACAGGAACACAGGAACACAGGAACACAGGTAGTGAGCTGGTCAGGGTAGAGAGGAGGGGGGGGGGGGGGTGTTGTTTCAACTCTGGCCCACACTAGCAGGATTAAATGTCTATGTGAAAGGTCGAGATAGCCGTCACGGTTAGAGCTAGATGGAAACTCATGGAGGACTCAGGAGGTAGATGATGTTAGCAAGATGAGGTTTTTATGTCCTCACATAAGGCAGGAAAACAAGGACATTACTAAACACAAAAATAAAGCAATAGAAATTAAGCTTTTTCAAAGACAAATAAATGGGCATCATAGCCTCAATACAAATATGCACAATAAATAGTCGACTATGTTAAAAAGGACCACATTAGCTGGTCAGTGAGAGCTCGTAAGGCTTGCGCCCTATTAAACACGATACCTCTCCTGGTCAAAAGTGAGAGTGTCCTGTTAATAAGGCGCAAGCCTTACGAGCTCTCACTGACCAGCTAATGTGGTCCTTTTAACATAGTCGACTATTTATTGTGCATATTTGTATTGAGGCTATGATGCCCATTTATTTGTCTTGGAAAAAGCTTAATTTCTATTGCTTTTTTTTGTGTTTAGTAATGTCCTTGTTTTCCTGCCTTATGTGAGGAAATAAAAAACCTCATCTTGCTAACATCATCTACCTCCTGAGTCCTCCATGAGTTTCCATCTAGCTCTAAACCGTGACGGCTATCTCGACCTTTCACAGTCTAGTTTTAAGATCAGTCTGGAAAGGATGGGGGAGTAATATGATAATTGTAAGGTTGCATGTGCAACTGTTGACATGACAAACGTTGATAATGAATTAAATTGAGATCCACGGGCAATTGACTGGCAATGTCACACAGCTTTCAGTTCAAAACTATAATGAAGAGAGACTTTATGGGTGGGTTTTTCTTTCAGTTGACATGTTTATTTCCTTAATCATAATGAGTTGTAGGCGAGTGCCTTGACAATTAATTCAGCAAATGAGTCCTCTTGGGTATTAGAAGCAGCAGAGCTTTGTGAGATTCACATTGCAAACACATTTATCTGGTGGGAACACCAAGCTAAACCTACATAAGACTTGTCAGATGTGGGGACTTTTATCGCAGATTTTCATCAGGCATCTGGCTTTTGCTCACACACTGCTTCACTGCCTCGAGTTCCTCTGGTCCAAATCCTGCACAAATCCAGTGGAACAGTTTCAGAGTCTAAAATGCCAATCAAGTCCTAAATTTGCAATTCAGATGCTGCCAGGGCTTGCTGATGAGATGCCATCTAACTTGGCAACTCTTCAATAAACTGGGAAAGTGCATAGTTTAGAATAGCAACCAAACAAAGAAACTAACCACCTGCATTTGAAAACACAAAATCACATCAACAGTCTTATTGCGATATGACGCCTGATGGGTTTATTAGCATTATTTAAGTATTTCTGTCATTCAAATAATTTGGTTGTATCTTTGGATTTAAGGTCGTGCTCTGCGATAGCCCTGTCTGCTAAAGAAAGTTTCTCAGTCTGCATTATCCTCGGTAAGCTCCAGAATCTGAAAACCAATTGCATGGCCAATTTTGACTCGTCCAACCGCTAAATTTAGTTCAGGGCTACACGTAAGTGTGATAATCCAGGAAACTTTTGAGTGGATTATGCTTCAAAGATGGTGACCACTTTTCATATGACATTGTGATTTCTACAAATCCCATGGTAAATTATATCAACAGGTTGATTACCATTTGAAGGAAACACTCTCCTTTTGGATGGGCTGTATTTGCATTTCAATCTGACTCGTTTGACGACGAAGGAATTGTGCAGTTATGGTTGGCCATGTCCAGACTTTGAAGTTACAGCTGAAAAAGGGCTTCCAGAGTATAACCACATGCAGAGAGAACCCTAAAGCCAAAGCCAATGGATTTAGGGTTTATCTAAATAGGCTGATCCCAAAAGGCCAACATTTCAACAGGAAATCAAATGTGTATTTCACAGTTTCTTTTTTAAACTCCAAGAATAAACAAGCTCCTGTCTTGTTCTTGACTGTTCCACAGAAAACAAACCCCTCTGTAATGCATGGACCGCCCTGTATCCACTATGGCAGATAGAACCCCTCTGTAATGCATGGACTGCCCTGTATCTACTGTGGCAGATAGAAGCCTAAGATAGACTGCAGGGGCACTGTAGAAAAATCACTGCAGAAAGAAAAGGTCCTCCAACAGTCCCTCAACTTTAGAAAATACGCTTTAAGAGGATGATTCTTTTGATGATCAAACAGAATCCAATCTAATTTTATGTATTTAAATGTATTTGTAGGCTAATGAATGGTCTTGTGAGATGTGAGATTCCATTTTTGAATGAAGGTTACTTCAAGTTGAGTCTCTGAGTGTATTTACTAAGGTAACCATTACCACCATTTGAATCTCGCTCTTCTGCGAACCGGCGACCACATTTCCATATGTGATAGGCTGTAATTTACTCTGACAAACATATACTTAATGCTGAATAAAATACAGAACAATCCTTTCCCTTTTCTCGTTGTTTCTTGGTGCAGGTGCAGTGTCACATCAGGAAAAACACACGCCACCTCAGACCGTATCCCTTACGGCATCTGTAGCCTACAATAAGTGCTGCAATAATAATTACCAACAAGCAATGATTGGCCTCTTGCAGCTTCGTCAGAAGGAAAGAGATCATTACCATGTCACGTGCACAACACAAACAAATCCCGAGACGTACGAGTGGAGAGAGGGGAGCAAGAGTTTTGGGTTGTACATAAAGCATAACACTGACACAGAAGCTGTGGATAGTGCATACTTTCCATTAGAACACTGATACAGAAGCTGTGGATAGTGCATACTTTCCATTAGAACACTGACACAGAAGCTGTAGATAGTGCATACTTTCTATTAGAACACTGATACAGAAGCTGTGGATAGTGCATACTTTCCATTAGAACACTGACACAGCAGCTGTGGATAGTGCATACTTTCCATTAGAACACTGATACAGAAGCTGTGGATAGTGCATACTTTCCATTAGAACACTGACACAGCAGCTGTGGATAGTGCATACTTTCCATTAGAACACTGATACAGAAGCTGGTGGACAGTGCATACTTTCCATTAGAACACTGATACAGCAGCTGTGGATAGTGCATACTTTCTATTAGAACACTGACACAGAAGCTGTGGATAGTGCATACTTTCCATTAGAACACTGACACAGAAGCTGTGGATAGTGCATACTTTCTATTAGAACACTGACACAGAAGCTGTGGATAGTGCATACTTTCTATTATGCTTCCATACGGGTGAATGGTTTCTCTTAGTCTACACTGAAGTAGTCTGTACTTCACCATTCACAGTGTACAGTAGTTGTAGTTTGATGTAGCTAAAATGTTGTGACGCCACATGTATTATTATTTTATATTTTATAATGGTCACATATTAAGCTGATCTGTCTATGGTCAATGTGTTCTGTGATAAAGGGGGAGGACAGGAGTCGCTGTAGAGAACCATCTGACCGAATGACTAGTACGGTATATTTATTTCCATGTTTGTTATGAGCCAGACAATTGTCCTTCCAGCTTTGTTCCAGGGCTTTATTAAACAAACAGTAGTCATCACAAGCATTATTATATGATTGAGCAGTCTGTCATATTGCATCATATCATTTCTACAGCCTCCTAATGGTGCTGTCTATGCTGGACATATCTCCGCAGATTCCCTGCTTCTCAACTGAACCATGTCTAGATGCATCAGTCCAGTCTCTTGGATGCCCCGTCCTTCCCAGCATGCATCAGTCCAGTCTCCTGGATACCCCCGTCCTTCCCAGCATGCTGCTGTGACTCAACCTTTTGAATTCTAAGCCCCGAGGACGATTCTTCCCGTTGGATATTCAGATATTTACACTTGCAAATTTGAGTTTAGAAGGCTGGTACTTATTTGTTTCAGCCACACAGAGCACAGTAGACTAGTCCAGTCCAATGTGCCCAAGCCATTTTGTCTTTCTTGTGTTGGGAATTGTCAATATTGTCATGTTGCTCCAGATTGCCACACAGATAACAGCCTGCAATTAGCAATATGGGAGAAAAACAATTTCAGTTGAAGTGCAATCCAAGAATGCTTAGTGTGGCCCCCGGGCCTCTCGTGTGATTCATTGTAGTTTTCTTTCCTGTAGCAGCATAGATAAAAGCAAAGTGATTCTTCCAGCTTGCTCATGGATCCTGGCCAAAGATTTGAGGTGTGTGCTTAGCATGTGGCCTTTGCTCTCCACCCCCCCCCCCCCCCCCCCCCACACACACACACACACACACACACACACACACTTTCATCGCTGGCAAGAGCGGCTCATTGAAGTTGAAACTGGAGAGAAGTTTGAAGTTGCTGAATGCCTGGCAATGAGTCACTGTTTATTCTCCCACACTGACCCACTCATGGTGTCTACACGGCCATGCTGACAAGGTGGGCTTATGTAATGCTCACAGCCAGCACCTCTTTTCATCCCCCACTGGCAGAGCAGTCGAGCATGGACACCGAGGCGCGCTTGTCAGCCTGCTGCCTGCTTTATAATTACCATAATTAAAAGGTCGTCCATATTAATGTGGCGCATATTTTCTGTGCCAAAGATGTGGTTTATGGACCAGCAACACAAAATATCCCCCAAAAAACCTGCATGAAAGTTACAAAACTGGATGCACAGGGAATCATTTTTAAAAACTCCTGTTCCCGTATTTGGAAAATGTGTCACTATAGGGTTACTTGTTTCCGAGGACGACTCCGGAGATTGAAGGGGTTATGTATGTAAAGAGAAAGGCTCAAGCCTTTTGATGTGAGGCTGGCTGCCGCAATAAAATCAAGTGCTAAATTAGTTTCAGGGGACCGCAGCGATGCATGAAATAATGTCCTGTGGCACGCTGCTGAGACCCGTCCCCATCAGGAAGAGGCCTAGAAATAGCCGCCGCCGCGCCGTGCTGCCAGAGAGCCCCTCAAGCGGCGGGTGAACAGACACATCGTCTTCTTCATCATCTTCCTCCCACGGCGCTGAGGACACCTCTCTTCAAGCATGGCTTTCGTGGCAAGAAATAAACAGCTTTAAACTAGGGGATTTTTTTTTTTTTTTGCGGATAAGTAGGTCAGACGAACTTGCTGGCAACAATGGCCACGCAAACCAGTGTGGCAACCAGTGAAAAGCCAAGGAAGATAGAAACCCATTTCCGTCTGGGATGATTCTTTATCAGGTGAACTGATTTCTGTGTTTTGTTGATTGTGCTAATCGTGGATAACATTCAGTCTCACATCTTATCAACAATGCTGCTGCCAATGGTCTAATAATAATCTCTCGTATGCTACCATCAAATCACTTCCTGGGGTTTGGTTATTCTCAAGTAACTGGCTTTATGCGGTAAAAATGGTGCTTTAATTGAATTCCACAGCAGGTTTTCACCAGGGTTGTGGCAACATCAAAGACCATCTTGGAATAATAGATTAAACTCATCTATCATACTTATGTGCTCTAGGCACCTCAGGTGGGGTTTAAAATGGAGTTGATACAGTTTAAAGTCAGCCGGGCTCAACAAAAAGTAAAAGATCAAGATTCAGTCTACTAACCACAAATGCTCTGTTCCTCAGAACTATAAAGAATGCACTTCAAAGTACTGGAGACAATTCAGTAACACTTTCTATTAATGAAGTATGCATAATACATGTTAGTACATTCATAATGGAGGTATATTCATAATGTATTCATAATGCCATACGAAGTTGGATATATTATGTCTGCATAATTATATATACATTGTTCCCACACTGCCAGTTTTATGTCTCTGTAGTAAGGTCTTGCATTATATGTGCTTTATAATTCAGGCCAGGTCAGGTTAGGTCAGAGCATTATCAGTACACATATTAATTGTCTATGTAAATACAATACATATTACTGTCTTGGTCGAGCTTTATAAGGCTTAATGTATAACTTTACCAGACCTTTAAATTGCATTTGTGGTTTATCATAGATACTTGATTCATATAAAGCATAACCTATGTCATCTTCAGTGGATAAAATTGATCAATGCGAAGAAATAGCCTTTTGAAAACTTTTCAGATTCACGTCAAACCAAGAAGGCTTATTAATTTCAAAGATGTGTCTCTGAGAAGAGTGTGTCAAAGACAGAGACAGAGAGACATTAGAGCTGAGGAATGGGGGGGTTGGGGTTCACTTGTAGGACATTTCACATCCCTAATGAACAGTTGGCAGGTTTGACTACTGTAGAATAACATGCCTTTAATTATACAGTTTTGACAATTTCTGCTGTAAACCCCCCCCCCAAGAAAACTAAGGAGCAACAGTGCCTGACCTTTGCTATGGTTTCTATGGAAACAGAAAATGGTGTAAGAATTTCAAACATGTCCAGTAAGTTCCCCTTTGATATCTCTGGGCAAGAGAAGCTGAGGAGGGCGCAATTAAATTGGAAACTTCTTTCAGGAGTAAGCTCAGCTGAACCGGGCAATGTAGTGTCGTGTCTCCCGAGAGCCTCCAGTCCACTCCATCCGTGTGTTAAATGTTCTCCAAAACAATGTTCGCCAAAAGGCACTCGTCTTGTGAAGGCATTAAATAACGGCACGCATATTTGAGGCTGCTGTCCCTTAGCGTCTCCGTAGATTAAGCGTAAAGAGAGATGGATGACTGAGCCGGTGAGGAGAACCTTTACTTAAAAGGAGAGGGCTCCTAATACATATTAAACATGCAACCGCAGAGCAAAGTGTTAATGTCAGGTGCTCCCTAAGGCATACCACTGCCAAGTTAATCTGGCTCCCTTTTAACAGAGAAAGGAAATGCAAGTCGTCTGAAGGCAAAATGGCAGCGCAGCTGGGTGGCTGTTTTTCTCCAGACCCTCTGTCACTGCACACTTCCCAGGTGAAAAAAAAACCAATGTAGCACCCCCTGCCCTATCCATGGAAGACCTCATGAAGGGTACATGGAGGTCCGAGCAGGGAGAGTGGCGTGACTCAGAGGTTCAGAATCACAGAGGAAAAAGAGAAAACGCTCTCTGCTTTGTGGCCAGCAGTCGAGTTCATTGAATCGATTACAAAAACTGAAGTCGCAGGAAGGATTTCCTGCGCCGAGTGCAACGAGGAAGCACTGAGGACGGATGAAGTCAGCCTGTTGATGCCGACGGCGTCGTCCAAGAGCAGCACATAATTACAATTAGTGTGATGATGAGCGGACGGGGGCATAATGGCAATAATAAGGAGGTTTCCTGTGTTTCCCAAAGTTTAGCTGTCGACTGTTCAAAGCGATGATGAGCTGGATTGTCCTATTTGTAGAGGAGGCTGATTTCACATTTCGCACCTTGTATTTAAATGCCAGAGGCTACCGATGACACGAGGAGACAATTTAATAAAGGGCTGTTAACTTTAATGACACACGCTATACTGTTCTTCCAGGGGAGAAGCAACTTTCATGTTCAACTGTGACTGCTCATTCCCTGCCCTGACCCCAACTGAAACATTCTTTGTGAGTAGCCAATTTGAGCATGATTAAAATTGATTTGGTGAGAGGAAATTATACATTCTATCAGACCGTAGGCTGCATAATGTAACAATAATAATAACACATCACTGCACTGTTTAAACACTTAAATATCATTTATCCAAATTTTCCCTGATTGTGTCAACGAACGAAATCACACAACTTTTTCTTCTCATATTTTGCCTTCACATTAGTTTGATTTCACACACTCAATCTTGAAAACAGTGTGGAGTGCAAACTGTCGATCGCTGAATAAATCAATTGAAAGGCTAACTGTGGTAACGGCATGTCAGTCCCATGAAGAAAGGGTTGCTGTGCGGCATAAGAGCAGCCCAATCAATTCATCATTCTTCAGGGTGATTTCAGGGATGTTTGAGATCCACGGCTGTTTCAGTCGTGCTGCGTCACACACACTCACACACACACACACACACACACACACTCAGGTCCCTGCGGAAGACTGAACCACTGGGCTCATTAGTGATAATGGGACTCAAAGAGGAGGAAAAAAAGTGACATTTCAGCAGGGCCTGGCTGATATTTACTAAGGGAGCCTCTTTCCCCATCTTGGCCAGTAAAATCTGTCTGCAGTGGAGCCGCGCTGCAGTGAAGTGAACAGCAGCAGCTCATTAAGTCTATGAGTATTGGCCATTGTGTATACTGGCCATTTGGACACCGCTCAAAGACATGAAAAGGTGAAGAGAACATCCTATCAAAATTCTGGAACCTACCTCCACTTCTTATTTTCGTGACATTTCATGTTATCTTGGACCAAACACAGGGTGGATGAAACGGGCAGCAAAATCTCCAGCTTGTTCATATCTGGCAGCTGAAAACTTTCCGGAATGATTAATTCACTTACATTTGCCTAAATGAAACGACGGAAATGAGTTGTGACATTTTTTTTTCTTAATGAATGTGCAAATTGTGTCCTTGAGTTTGGAGTGAAAACAAAGAAATTCTTAGTTTCCAATACTTAGCCCATTAGCGCGCGCGCCAGAACCCAAGGCACATGCAAAGGACAGATAAAGTTATTATTGGCAAACGTCCTTGGTGCTGGCAGAGTGCGGCTCGCTAATCCCTTCCGTTGTCTCCGCGCTCCTCTATTAGTCTCTCAGGGCGCCATGACTCCCTGTTACAATCAGAAGCTGCTCGGGAGCAGATAACACAGCCTCCATTCACCCTGAGATCTTTGCATTGGCAAATTGACTGCAATTATCATGGATGGGAGAAGTTATTACCACCTTTTATTTGCAATGTGCAGACCCTTGGGGTCTCCGCAGAAGACGAGATACAATCCTCTCCCCCCCCCCCCCCCTGCTGCACTGCTGTGCTCACTGGTAGGACGGGAAATTAGGGAGTGTGCAACTAGGGAGAAAGGGGTTTATCTAGACAACCTTTTGTGTTAAATGACCTTCTATCACACATTACCAAGCCTATTATCATTCCATGTTAATTTCTGAGCGGCACCTTTGTGGTGCATGTGTGGCGTTTCAGAACACAGAATTACCTGATGCGAAATGTCATTGATACATTGGGATGTATCTGTGGGACGCCTCATTGAGCAGAATGGCTGGGAACAGCCTCGTTATGTCCAGTGAATGGGGTGCGATTAGAGGGCCTCCAACAGGACGTGCCACCATCGCCCGCTGACTGCTGCCAGCGGAGTGGTCCTTTGACGAGCCCGAGTCTGAGCACAGCTCCCTGACACCCTTGTTGCAATTCTGTCGGGGATCACCACGTCCAACGGGGGCGGCGGCGGCGGCGGCGGCATCAAAGACAAAAGCATGAGAAGGTACGACCCCAGGTGTCAGGCATCATGTCGGAGGGGACAGAGGCATGAATGTTTTCTTCTTGCCACGTCTGTCTTCTCGGGAGATAGGGCTGTCAGCCAAGAGAGCCTCTGACCCTGTCTGTCACAGCCTGAGCCAGCCATCACCTGGGTGCTGTGAGGAGAGTCACTGCCTACGCGTTGCTTTTTCCCACCCGCGTGAGCTCGCCAAGTTAGAGTGCGTAAAAAAAAACAGAAAACTGAAATTGGAATGCAGACCCTTATGACATCACCCCTGACCCCTGAGAGGGATGTCTTTAGAATATTAGGGTTTTTCTCCTAGTGTACAATACATCTAACCCTAACCCTGGGCTTTTCAGTCCAGTCACCTCAGCAAAGTGCATGAAAGTAAAATCTAAGATTAGACTGCATTGGGGGGGGGGGGGGGAGCAAGTCTCAGACTAAAAGGACCACCACAACACTGGAGACTAAAGAATTACTTTCCCTTTAGAATCCTAATGGAAGGGTACCTTCAATACGCTGCAAGAAAACATTACTGTTACTGTTCAAATAGCTCCCCTGTTGATAACTAATGACAGATTGACTCTCCAGAGCATATCAGTTTCAATGAGGGCCACTATTAAGTCTGTGATTTATCCCACAAAACAGACAGCCTTGTGTGTTTTGTGTTTTTGTTTTTGGGACAAGCTGACCTAGTCGTCGATGCATTACCAACACAGGCTTTCATACTAAAACTGGAAAAGCCCAGCCCAAAGCAGTATCAGCGTTTCATGTGCATCGTACTCAGAAGGCAGTGTTCAACTAAACTAAATGAGCAGAGCACCACACTACCTTTCAGACAAATTAGAAGTAATTATAAGGGTTTAAAGATGTAGCAAGTTGTTTTGAAACACGGAGCTGAAGCTGAAAACAACGGACACGTTTAAAATGCCAGCTACCACTGGGATGCTATCACACTATAGAACACTGGAGAGGCACTGTTTGCCAGCACCCATACCCCGAGGCTAATTAAAGAGTCCCTGTGTAATTTTAGGACCAACCATCAGCAACCACTGAGAGACATTTATCAAGTACATACTTATCCCCGGGGGGCAACAAGATCACTAAAAATAATAGCATTCCCCAAATGAATGTGCTGCCTGCAATTGGCAGTTTTGCGGAAGACAAAGTGGACAACCGTGCAGCACTTAGCATGGCAGCAACAGCTTGTTCACTCAGCCTGTAGGATAACCTCTGGGGAATACACACATGGAGACTGCCATTCATCGAAGCCCTTAGACAGACCCTGAGCCACTACTTGCAAATATTCAGCGGCTTATTAAAATCAGTACGGTTAACTGTTACATGTGTTTGGTCGTGCCAATGCAATTAGCCTGATGTTTAACTACAAACATGCAACATATAACTGAACATTATGAATGTATTACGAATGGTGAAACCACTAGAGCTATTCTCTTCTCTGCAAAAAGCAGTCAGAGGTGATTCATTTCTCACAAAGCCTGTCTGCTTCACTGTGTTCATTAAGTCATATTAAAGCAGCTTGGCTCTACTTTGGCCAAGGGAGTGCTTTGGTGTGGTGGTATGACATTTTATCATTTTTAAAACGTACACCCCCATCGTGACTTATTCATCAAAGCTTCAGGTGGTACTCAGGTTTCAATGTGGATGGTGTCTGTTCATACATATTGAATATGCCTTTGTCTTTTTGCATATGCCATGTCCTGAGTTAGCCTGGGGCTACCTGACTGTGGGCGACCCTTCTGAAGTCGACCTTTTAAAACGTCTCTACTCTGACTGCCTTCCACGGAGAGATATTGAAAATTCTGTTTCTTTTGTTGACCTCAGCCTTTGTATTCTTACACTTCCCAACTGTATCTGCATTCTAAAATCACTCTGTTCACCTCTTCCATATTTCTGTTCATCTTATAAAAGGTTACGAGTGGGTCAACGTGCAACAGAAAAAACAATAATAACAATAGCAACACTATGTTTCACACAAGGCTCTTTCCTGTGGAGTAATGCAACACCTGTAGCTA
The DNA here is from genome assembly GCF_900700415.2 of Clupea harengus. Lineage (NCBI taxonomy): Eukaryota > Metazoa > Chordata > Actinopteri > Clupeiformes > Clupeidae > Clupea > Clupea harengus. Next base: position 2,322,448 of record NC_045171.1, on the reverse strand, counting down.
AGACCCAACAGGACCCAACAGGACCCAACAGGTGGGGGCTATTGAGCCCTAAGCCTCAGAGAGGGATCTGGTGTATTGCTTATCAGAGGAAGAGGTCCTGGCAGGTGTACGATACAACATGCTACTCAGACTTACAGTAATCCCCAACACACTACACATATGACCTGGAATGACACACACACACACACAAACCTGCACACAGACGCACACACACATACACACACACACCCACACACACGCGCACACAGACGCACACGCACGCACGCACGCACGCACACACAAGCACACACAAAAAAAACTGTTGCCATAACTAAAGGCTAGAAGCCAGACTGAATGATGAAAGACATCTTGTCAGCTGGTGACCTCTCACACAATGCAACTGTATTTCTGAACGGCACCTAGGGTGCCAAAACATTGCATCTGTTTAATTTGTCTCATGTGAAATGAAGCTATAATATGTAATCTGTTTCTCTCTACAATAAACTACTAATGAAACTACACAGCGCAGTCTGTTTCTCAAGGAATGTAAGAATTTAATGTATTTATTTATCTGCTTGCTTGGTCATTGTTTTTTTGTATACTTCACTCATTGACATTGATAGTCTGTTGTTTTCATGCAAACAGTTATATTTTAGCCTAATTTAGTTCCATCCTGTGATTCATTTATTGATGGATTCAGATAAAGCACTTCATAAGCCGTTTATTATAAGATGAAAGGTATACATTACCACAGAGTAAGGAGAGACTCCTGTGAGTAGCCAGTTAAAGCGCTAGCTGAGGCTAACTACTGCTAATGCTTTCAACACTGCTCTTTCATGGAGAAAAAAACAATTAACATTATACAGTTCCTCCCAGTCCATGTCTATCTGTATGAACATTAAAACAGAGAATGCAGTACTTCAGGGAAATATAACTTATATATTTCAGTGGGCTGAGCATTAAAGTGAGACAGTGACCCTCTGTGAGGGATGAAGACGCTGGCTGAGCGAGTATATTCCCAGTAGCACAGGCGCTATTCTGACATCTTTCCATTATTAGTCACCTGCAGCACATAAACAACAGCACCTACGGAATGAGACAGTACACAGACATTTGACTTGGTGAGCCAGTGCAGTAAGAACACCACGAGGAATAGAGAAATAGAAATGAACAAAATAGATTGATTACATAAGATAGATAGAAGATAGATAGAAGTATAGATAGACAGAAGTATATATTATAGTTGCATATAACACATATTGCACAGACGTAACACTCGGTTGGTTGCATATCCCGTTCAACCACATCTTGGTGAAGCACAGCTCTTAGGGAATAGAACCACAGACAAAAGAGGTGCATGATGGTCCTCTCAGGGGACCATAACATTTACACGGTATGAGACGATCAGATTGAAGTGATGTTTTTGTTCCCCATCTATGTCACGGTGGCATGCTTTCGCCACAATACATTCTGCGATGGATCCATTTGTTAGTTCATTTTAAAGGTTGTGCCATTACCCCAACACTCTGACGTCAAGGACAACATGCACATTTGTGCACATTTATAGTATATTCGCACATTTTTGGGTTATCAACGGCACTATGTGTTTTTCGACTTCCTCCAAACGGGTTCAATGTTTATGCTTCCGGTGAGACTTTTCCGATGCAATTAGTCACCTTTGTATTCCGAATGGAAAGGTAGTTTTCTAAATGGCATCATTCAATGAATCAAAGCATGCAATCATAGCCATGTCTTAGCAATTGTGCGTCAGGCCGTTTGGTGCCAGGGGAAATTTCTAGGAGATAATTTTTTTTTTACATGGGGCGAGATGAATGGAGTTGATATCCCATTTCGTCAATTCCTCAGGTAATTGTTGTCCTTGACGTCAGAGTTTTGGGGTAATGGCACAGTTTAGCCCACCACACTCCACAACGATGCTTGTTTCGTACTTTGTTACTTTCATAAAGGGTGCTTGCTATTCCTCATGTGGCCCTGAACCTGATATAGCCAAGAATAATGGGTCGAGATGAAAGCGTGTCAACAGCAATAGTCATCATGAAAGCTCACTTTGCATGCCCATTCTAGAGATAATTGCCGTAGTCGGGAGGATTAATGTCAGTCAAAGACGACATTTATCTCTGTTTCAAACTGTAAATGTAGGGGAGCATTCACAGGGAAAAGGTGGTAGGCTCTGCTGTAATTGATAGGTGGCAGTTACACCTTTTAAATTGTGTGCACCATTTCAAGTGAGATAATCCAGTCTTTGATTAGTCTCTATGTAGTGGTTCTCTCTCTGTCTGGTGGAGTATAATATGAAGCTGGTTTACATCTGTAGGATCTTAATTATGTTGATATGGTAATTAAGGCCTGTGTATTATCTGATAGGGCCATTGTCTGTTACTCAAGGGGGGATAAGGTGACTGGAGCTTTCAAGTAAATGCAGGTGATAGAGTATAGCACAACACATCCAATAATGAGCTCTCCCTGAATGCGGAGAATTAAGGAGAATTAAGCTGTGCATAAACTGCATGCAAGTAGAATACATATAGAAAACTATAGAAGATAGATTATTTTTGGATTCAGTGATATTATTCAGTGATATACTAATTATGTATACCTCTATGTTGCAATATAACATATGAGCTTCAACACATATGCCATTGAAATCGTGAATCCATTCACTCTCTTTTGCCGGCTACAGAAAAAAAATGTGAAGGCAAAACCATGAAGTCATACATCTTTTTAACAAACGGAAATCACCTATACCTATTCCATTGCCTAACATTTGCATTCCAGGTGGAAAACTCCATCCAATATCACTATTCTAACTTCACCAAAGTCATTCAGATAACTGAATGCAGATAAGCATAAGGCAGCTAAGGCTGGAAGTCTTTGTCTCTTTTTCACAGTATTCCCTTGACCATACATGCATCAGTGAAGGAAGCCTGTCATATCTCTTGTGAGTTCAACAAAAGCGACACGGAGGGTTATTCTTTGTGCGACGTAACCGTAGCTCTGGAGAGGCAGAGGAGGATATTTCACACCTTTGATTGTTGACGGTTGTGAGGAAACACGGAACTGCAGGTGGTGTTCCCCTCCCTGGGGACAGACGGGGCGGTTGGAGTGGGCCTGGTCAGGGATCTGGAATCGGATGATACAGTGCATCCGTCTCTGATGCCACTCTGAGTGCAAACATGACACTGGCGGCGTCAGACAACAATGCTGTCCTGAGCCGCTGCCTGTGCTGCTGCGGCACCTCCTCGCTGCGCCTGCCAACATTTCATCTGCTGCTCATCACACACGTTCCAAGTGAAAACAGCCTTATTCACAAGAGGCGAAAAACACAAATGTGTTTCAGGGATATGTGACATTTAATTTCATTTTATACGCCCGGGCTTCTTCCCACTACATTTTCTGTCGTGGCATTAAAATGTCCAGCCAGCAGCAGTGAAAGAAAACAGGAGTGACACAATGGCGCACTTCCAAATGTCATTCCAACCATAAATTAATTATTTGCTTATCTGTGTGTTATCCATGTCTTAATCTGTGCGACAAGTTATCGTGATAGAATGCTGACTCACAGAAGGACTGCTTCTATCAGAGATGGAAATCATACGATAGCTGGTCCTCTTTAAACACAATCAGATTTAACTTTCATTTGAAATGAAAATTGGACTTAGGCAGCAATCTTGAATTTTTATTCTCTGCTTAAAGAAGAAAATGGCTTTCTAGAGTTGCATGATATCATATTGCATTAATCTCAGTGGAACTCAGTTTGGGATAGGGAGGCCATTGACATGACACTGACACTTGAGAAATTGTATTGGATGGCAAGCAGCTACATTGTACATCAGACTTTGTACAGTACAAACCCTTAACGTGTCTACCATTGGAAAAATCAGCTTTACAGTGTTACCAGTAAATGTCTGCCTACATCTTTGGCAATGTAATGCCTGACAGAAACGAGACGTTTCCACAGTGAGTGTGAACACTGAGAACTTCTAATGGCTCATTTTGCTTACTACACGGATACAGCTTTGACCAAAGCATTGTGGGGCCGCATTATTCCGATGGGCCATAACAAACAACTAACAGCCAAGGAGTAGCGTCATCAACTGGGTTATGGGAGCAGACAAGAAGGTGACAGACTTACTTCACAAGTGGGATGAAAGTTACATAGATCTGTGCTATATCTGTCAGATACCCAGTGAGTAGTACTGCACAGTTACATACAGTGACCAATTAGTCACCTAAATCAAGAGTCACCAGCACATTCCTTGACAGGTGGCATAATGCAAGTCAGATATAACAGCACCCAAATGTTTACCCATGTGTTTACTGACTTCCATGTACCCCAGGAAATCGTTAAATCACCAGACTGAACAAATGAAAAAGCTCTGACAACAAAGTTACCCTTTTATCCATGTTGCTCACACTAATACACTTTTATCCATGTTGCTCACACTAATACACTTTTATCCATGTTGCTCACACTAATTCACTTTTATCCATGTTGCTCACACTAATTCACTTCTATCCATGTTGCTCATACTAATTCACTTTTATCCAAAAGATACACAGGAGCAGCTGGATAGTTTTCCCCCCAAGTCACAAATCCATCGCAACCTATCATGATTGTTCAGAAAACAAGTGCCACTTGAGCCAAAAACGGCTCTAATATTGAAATGAATGGTTGGCACCAACTCAGCCGGTCCATCACTAACGTTCTTTCAATGCATGAGTGGTTATAGTGGCCAGCTACACATCTGGCCGATACTACAGTGATCAACCACTTTAATGTTTTAAAATTAAAGAGGCTTATCTTTCTTTCTATTTCCCTAGCCAGCAGTTCTTCCTTTGCCAGTTGAAGAGAGGGGTGACGGAAGTTCTTTTCGGTTTTAATGGCATGATGTTTAACTGATCTAAAAGGCCATTTTTTTCTCCAGCATTTCATTGTAATCTTTTCAGTTTTACTTCAATAGTGCACCAATAACTATAGACTGTGTTATTTCTGTTTAAAAATAGAAAAATCCTAGAAGCTACCAGGGGGAAAACTTAAAGGTCGGGAGTGATGTTGAGGAATAACGCGCGTTCACACAAGCACCGGGCCAAAAGAAAGGGTTCACTTAATCGTGAAAAGGCTCACGTTGAGAGGTCAGCAAGACAGCTGAGCGGAGCCGCTGCTGATATGTAATGGAGGTCACCAGGAGGCCTGCCTGATAGCGGGGGCTGATGGGGACAGCGGGCTGCCCAGCACCGCCGCAACCACCGCTCCTCCAGTCCGCTGCTCATGGACATCAGCAATCAAATCTCCATTACTTTGTTAAACGCTGTCTGGGAAGGTGCCCTCAGTATTATGTCAATGTCAAGGCTTAATGCTGATTCATACACTGCAGACAAATCCCAGATTAGGCTCGAGGCAGCCTCTGCTTTGGTGCGGCAAGCTGACCAGCCTCCACATCTCTGGAAGGCAATAATAGTGATTATCCTTTTGATAACCTTAAACTCTTTTCTTTTTTGGGAGGAATAAATAACGCTCGAAGTGTGTAGCTGTACATTTTTTTCTCACCACATCAGCAAAAATGCCCGCCACACTTGTGGAAGAAGTTAAAGTTCTCAAGGAGACGTTTCATCAGAGGGATTCCGGAGAATGATTCTTGGCAATGGTATATAGTGTCACGAAAGATAAGGATTTGCTCTGGATAGACCCCTCCCGTCCTAACTGACCTCTCGCGCAGCGGGGAATATTGTAGCACATAATGAAGCCGATAGTGTCTGTCTCGTTCTCATGAGCAAAGGCAGTGTCTGTCTCGTTCTCATGAGCAAAAGCCCCCAGTGCTGTCCGCTCCCACAGCCGCTACCCTCAAGGAGACGGCGGATCACCACACTAGAGGGTGGGGCAGCGCGGCTTAAACACCATGTACTTATTCCGACGTTTGAAAAAAAGAGCATTTTAGGGCAATTTCAGGTGTTAAGTCTTCCAATGATAGATGTCATGCAGTAAAAGGGAGAAAACTGGAAGCACAAAAAGCAGACAAATGAGCTTCCTTCAGAGCCTTTTACCAAAAATGGAATAATTTAGATATTAAGCCGAGTGATATCGAGAGAGAAAAGAGATGGGTTGGAGGGGAGCGAGAGAAGGGGGGGTCAATCTCAGTAGGATAGTATAATACGCGGTGTCAGAGGATTTCCATATTAATTGAAGGAGATGATGCTGAAGCAGGGAGGAGGTGAACACCTTCCCTGACTTACTGTTTTTCTGCCGAAGCTCGGCCGGGCGCTAATGGCGGGAGAGACTAATAAGCCACATGGGAATGGTGAGGGACTGAGGCCCGTCTGTGGCGCCCCGGTCGCATCAATCACACTTGGGGATGAAACAAGGCAATTAGGAGGACTTCAAAAATAACATTAATTATACCGAAGTCTGCACCATGCTGCTTCAGACATACTCCTCCAGATTTTTCAGAATCGACTCCAAAATGTGTCCCAGGCCAGGAACCACATCACAAAGAGAGGATGTTTTGTCATCCATTTCACAGTCGTGAGGCAAATTGTTGCTCGTTGTTTTTTCGTCCCTGTTGCTCTCACAGGAGCATACCATGCTGTGCACATCACTGCGCCAGTTCTGCAGACATATTTCCCAATTAACCAACATTGTGCAGTGATTTGTTTTTCCTCGTTTCATCCCAGATGTTACCTCTATAGTCTCTGTGATGCACTGACGGTCTGAAAAAGACAAGGCGAACCTCACATTTCACAGGTTGATGTGAATGAAATGTAAAAGATGCCATCCAGGTGTGAACTGAAACCAAAAGTGTTTTTGTTTATGTAACAGGTACCAGACTATTTATAAACGTGGCTACTATGTGCATCTGGGACGAGCATCATCTGTTCCCTCCTTTGGATAGCAGATTTTATTTGAATACACACACAGGAAAAAGCTCATATCAAAATAAAGATGTTTAATGTGCAATGAGGCAGAGGTTGAAGCTAGCAGCTGACGTGCTCTAGCAGTATACAGATATTTGCCAAGTAAATGTCCATCCCTGTGGTTTTGTTGTGCATCCATCTGGTAGCAGGTCCAGGTGAGCGGGCTGTAGACCCCAGAGATCGACCCGTTGGGCTGTGGACCCCAGAGATCGACCCGTTGGGCTGTAGACCCCAGAGATCGACCCGTTGGGCTGTGGACCCCAGAGATCGACCCGTTGGGCTGTAGACCCCAGAGATCGACCCGTTGGGCTGTGGACCCCAGAGATCGACCCGTTGGGCTGTAGACCCCAGAGATCGTCCCGTTAGGCTGTAGACCCCAGAGATCGACCCGTTGGGCTGTGGACCCCAGAGATCGACCCGTTGAGCTGTAGACCCCAGAGATCGTCCCGTTAGGCTGTAGACCCCAGAGATCAACCCGTTGGGCTGTAGACCCCAGAGATCGTCCCGTTAGGCTGTAGACCCCAGATATCGACCCGTTGGGCTGGTGGAGGGTCCAAGTGTCCAAAGCGCCCCACATGTGAAGTGACCCACATGAAGTTCACTGGTGGGAAACCCCAGCAAAAATAAAATAATTAAAAAGTCTCTGAAGTCTGTTATTTTTCGCTGTTAGCAGAGGAAGGACAAACATACATATTTTAAAGATATATGGAGATGACACAGACATGTATTTTATTGAACAGAATCGAATGGGAGGTCTCTCAAGCAGTTATTCAACTACTACAGGCTTTATTTTGATGATTGACCTCATTCATTCTCTCATGGGGATCTTTTTGCTAATGCTAATCTGCCTCATACAAAATGACGACTGGCACTCCCACACTCTATCATGGTCACGTCCTGTAGCCTGTTTCACTCTATCATGGTCACGTCCTGTAGCCTGTGTCACTGTGCGGAGTGAGCCTTATCCCTGGGTTATGTGGCATGACGCGTTCTAGCAAGTCCATAGTCTACGTTTACTATTTTAAGCTAATTGAAACATACTGTATGCCTTTAATGCCATATGATCACTATGTTGTTATTAGCTACTGGGTTAGCCATGCTGGGTGTGCCGTGTGAGTGTAAGTGTGTGTTTGTGTTTGTGTTTGTGTTTTAGCTGGTGTCTGACCTGGTCCCTTACTGTGCATGTCGTGTGCGTGTGTGTGTGTGTGTGTGTGTGTGTGTTTGTGTTTGTGTTTTAGCTGGTGTCTGACCTGGTCCCTTACTGTGCATGTCGTGTGCGTGTGTGTGTGTGTGTGTGTGTGTGTGTGTGTGTGTTAGCTGGTGTCTGACCTGGTCCCTTACTGTGCATGTCGTGTGCGTGTGTGTGTGTGTGTGTGTGTGTGTGTGTTTGTGTTTGTGTTTGTGTTTTAGCTGGTGTCTGACCTGGTCCCTTACTGGTATGTTGCTTATTTTGCAGTATTGAGCTGCGTCTGTGGAAAGGGCCTTTCTCTTTTCATTCTCTCCCTCTATGCTCGACCTTTGCTTTTCTTCTTATCGTCCATTTTCCGGGCGATTTTTCTAAAATGTTATCGGTGGAGAAGCAGTCGCCTCACCGAGGGGACACCGCGGCGAGATTGAAAGTCGTGCCTGATGCATGGATTCTCCTTTCTGCGTGCTTTATTATTGTCAAGCTGACGGCTCACAGCAGGCCAAAACAATCCCCAGGTCACCGGGAAACATCCTGGGGCTCCCGACGCGCTGTCCGCCTGTGATCCTATATATGGGGCATAATGTCAGTCATTATCCAGTACCGCGCTCATATCTGAGTCATTATTCACATTACTGGGGCTCAGAGTGGGCACAAGTATATAAATCCCACCTCTGGACCTTCAATAGAGGCATAACATGAGATGCATGTGATTTTCATCCCTTTATAGTCTTGGCGGATGACCCCCGAATCCATCGCTGAGCCATTCCTCTCGAGAAGAGGCAATCATTGTAACACTCATTCTCTAATGTTCCCAGGTAGCAACTGTGGGGATCCAGTAATCAGATGGAGGTGGCGCTGGAGGCTGGGGGGGTTCACACAGGGCAATATATGCATGGAGGAGGAGATGGAGCTTAAACACTCGGCATCTAACTGTGAGTTGCCATCCCAATGAGCCCGCTTCATTGAACCCACATCTAACGAAACCTCATCAGCTATTTCAGTGCTGCTGACTCGGTGGTGCCCCACGGTCCCAGGACGCTGGAGACAGTTCAGAGTTCTTAGTCATCCCATTAAATCTGGAATAAATTTATCTCCGCTCAGACACGCAGAGGGAATGACAATCCCCCTTTAGAGGAGATTTAAGTGCTTGATAGGTAAGACTGGCGGGTTTTTTTTCCTTCCCTTTCCTGTTGTTAAATGAATTAAAGTGTAAATGGAGGAAGAAATGGAGAATATCTTAGCTTTTTTCCCCCAGGCTGACATATATTGGTTGACTGGGATAGCAGTTCAAAAGCATGTGATATTCTGGGCCAACTTACATTGAGTGGCTGATGTCTATCTCCAAAGCTCAGATTCTGTAATCAAAAGCTGAAGCCACAGATGCTTCCCCCTGATAATTAGAAAAGTAATTGAAGCTTATCCTGCAATACGGTAAATGTTACACAAGAATGTGTCGCATGGCTACCACAGAACACACAGTTTAGATACATGTATAGAGTCTGATAAATGTTTTTTTTAGACTTCAATAAGCTCTCTCTATTTAATTTATGAAATAATTTGTACACCCCATAGCACATCGATGACATATTTTTTCTCCAGCATACATTCCAAGAAGTACAGTATATGATAGTGTTTTTGATTTCAGAATTAAAATGTAATTAAATGAAATGAAGCACTCTCATGAAGGGTTATTTTTCAGGATGCACCAGAATGCAAGTCTATATCTGCACACACACATCATGCACACACACACACATGATGCACACACACACATCATGCACACACACACATCATGCACACACACAGCATGCACACACACACATCATGCACACACACACACACATCATGCACACACACATCATGCACACACACACATCATGCACACACACACATCACACACACACATCATGCACACACTCACACACACACATCACACACACACATCATGCACACACACACATCATGCACACACACATCACACACACATCATGCAAACACACACATCATGCACACACACATCATGCACACACACACATCATGTACACACACACACACACACACACACATCATGCACGCCCACACACACACACACACACATCATGCACGTACACACACACACACACACACACATCATGCAAACACACACATCATGCACACACACATCATGCACACACACACATCATGCACACACACACATCACACATCATGCACACACACACATCATGCACACACACACACATCATGCACACACACACATCACACACACACATCATGCACACACACATCATGCACACACACACACACATCATGCACACACACACAGCATGCACACACACACATACACACACACATCATGCACACACACACATCATACACACACACACACACACACACACACACACACATCATGCACACACACACATCATGCACACACACATCATGCACACACACACATCATGCACACACACACAGCATGCACACACACATCATGCACACACACACATCACACATACACGTTATGCACACACACACACATCACACACACACACACATCATGCACACATACATCATGCACACACACACACACACACACACACACACACACACACACACACACACACACACACACACACACACATCATGCACACACTGGCGTCTTAATTACATGTTACAGCGCTGGCTCATCTCGAGACCTTGTCTGGCGTCTGGTCGTCAGTTTCTTCAGACTTAATTAATGTATCTTAGCTGCGCTAACACATAGCCAGCGCTATCAGACATCAATGGAACATCACAAAAAAATGATGCAATAAGTTACTTCATTATTCATCTTTATAAATGAAGAGGCCTGCATTTTTTTGTCAGTGGGCACCTCTGTGTTTAAGTGGCTCTCTGTTGATGATTCTCAGCCATTTGTCTTACGCGGTTTTTTGTGCTGACTAACAGGATATTGTGATTGTTTGATAAATGTGGGCATTCAGTCAACCCCGCTGGACCCCTTTCAGTAGAGGTAAGTGTGGCTGCAAGGGTCTTATTAAAATGAGTCACAGAAAGAGCTTGCTTCTAAGCTAATCAAGAGCCACAACATTGGATTTCAAATATGTTTAATCCGTTCATTCAGTTCACTCTCAGAAGTGTTGAAAAGAAAACTTCTTAAAACTTAAAATGTTTTCTGTTCGTGATTCTATGCATAAATGGTTCTCTAGTGTGGAGAGGTCTCCTGAGACTTTTGTAGGCCCTGATTCATGATTGGGTGAAGCCCCACAAAAAGCAATGTAAGAGAAAACTATTACTTGCGAGGGTTACTAGTATTTCAGCTGAATCCACAGGGCTGATCAATTTCTGTGTTGCCTGGAATAGATGCTATGATGATGCAATGCTGCCTAGGGGCACCGTGGTTGTTCAGCATCACTGCTGGCCTGGACTACACCATTGGTCTGTCACCTGAGGGTATAACACAGACATAGAGGGAGAAATGACTAACACAATCACAAACACAATCCTGTCCACATTAATAACACCTGTAGCATCCCCTGGGAACGAGGTGTCAGGCATTCTGTAGAGTTTCTGTCAGATGCAGGAGACTTTGTCAATTTGGCTACATTTATTTAATTATGAACAATGTTGTTTGGGTGTAAACAACTCAAAAAGTGAAGAAAAAAAAAAACAATCATATTTCGTTTAAAAAGTTAGAAGTTTAGAAACAGCATGAGTCTCAAAATCCGCAGGCAGAGTGAAATGATGACACACTTGTCACTTTTAATAATGTACAACTTTAATAACCCTTGAATTAATCCAGAAAAACAGAAATTGCTTTAAGTCATAACAGAAACACATCTGTTGTAGCTTGTCCAATCAGTTTCTCAGCTATTTGAGTGGGTGCCCATTCTAGAGCAAATCACATGAAGAACAATCCACTGAGGCACAGTTAGCGTCCCGTTTTTTTCTGTCTGTTATTCCACACGAATGGCTACCATGGGAAATGTTCCATGGCAAAAGAAATTGCTTACCGTAACTTTGCACTCGACATTTTGTTTATTCCTGTCAAGAAATGATGTCTCTAAGGATCACCTCAATGTAACATTTTTCTTTCTGTTTTTATTATTGTTTGTTCGCGAGGCAGTCTCTGCGTTCTGCTTGGTTCCACGAGCTAGGCTAGGTCTTACACCTTTTGATTGTTGATCACAGTGGGGGTTTAGCATGCCAGTCATGAGGCTGTCATCGACCTCACACCTTTGCACTCATGACAGTTCCTAGTCACTTAACACCTACACATGTGCCCTGTTAATAGACTACCAGTCTACCAGGTTTGGCCTCGTCCTATGGGTTCCCTTCATTGATTTTAAAGCATTTGAAGTAAAGATCAGTTCATACTGATGCTGCCTTAAGCTCTATATCCTTGCATGAACATAACAAAGGGAGCCTGACATTTATCTGCAAAGACTACTACTGCCTGAGCCAACTCAAAACTTCATTTCATTCAGGGGTATTTCGGTCAACATGTTTTGGACAAGCTCCCAGCCCAGGAGAAGGGGGGCACAGTGAGGAGGAGGAGGAGTGAGTGAGTGAGGAGGAGGAGGAGAGGAGGAGGGGAGCAGTGAGTGAGTGAGGAGGAGGAGGAGGAGAGGAGGAGAGGAGGAGGAGTGAGTGAGGAGGAGGAGGAGGAGGAGGAGGAGGAGAGGAGGAGGAGTGAGTGAGGAGGAGGAGGAGGAGAAGGAGTGGAGCAGTGAGTGAGTGAGGAGGAGGAGGAGGAGGAGGAGGAGAGGAGGAGGAGTGAGTGAGGAGGAGGAGGAGGAGGAGAAGGAGGAGGAGGAGGAAGAGGAGGAGGGGAGGAGGAGTGAGTGAGTGAGGAGGAGGAGGAGGAGGAGGAGGAGGAGGAGAGGAGGAGGAGTGAGTGAGGAGGAGGAGGAGGAGGAGGAGGAGGAGTGAGTGAGTGAGGAGGAGGAGAGGAGGAGGAGGAGGAGAGGAGGAGGAGTGAGTGAGGAGGAGGAGGAGGAGGAGAGGAGGAGGAGTGAGTGAGGAGGAGGAGGAGGAGGAGGAGGAGGAGGAGGAGGAGGAGAGGAGGAGGAGTGAGTGAGGAGGAGGAGGAGGAGGAGGAGGAGGAGGAGTGAGTGAGTGAGGAGGAGGAGGAGGAGGAGGAGAGGAGGAGGAGGAGGAGGGGAGCAGTGAGGAGGAGGAAGGGAGCAGTGAGTGAGTGAGGAGGAGGAGGAGAGCAGTGAGGAGGAGGAGGAGGAGGAGGAGGAGGAGTGAGTGAGTGGAGGAGGAGGAGAGGAGGAGGGGAGCAGTGAGTGAGGAGGAGGAGGAGGAGGAGTGAGTGAGTGAGGAGGAGGAGGAGGAGGAGAGGAGGAGGAGGAGGAGGAGAGGAGGAGGAGGAGTGAGTGAGTGAGGAGGAGGAGGAGGAGGAGGAGGGGGAGCAGTGAGGAGGAGGAGGAGGAGGAGGAGGAGTGGAGCAGTGAGGAGGAGGAGGAGGAGGAGAAGGAGGAGGAGGAGGAGTGAGTGAGTGAGGAGGAGGAGGAGAGGAGGAGGGGAGCAGTGAGTGAGGAGGAGGAGGAGGAGGGGAGCAGTGAGGAGGAGGAGGAGGAGGAGTGAGTGAGTGAGTGAGGAGGAGGAGGAGGAGGAGTGAGTGAGTGAGGAGGAGGAGGAGGAGGAGGAGAGGAGGAGGAGGAGGAGGAGGGAGGAGGAGGAGTGAGTGAGTGAGGAGGAGGAGGAGGAGGAGGAGGAGGGGGAGCAGTGAGGAGGAGGAGGAGGAGGAGGAGGAGTGGAGCAGTGAGGAGGAGGAGAGCAGTGAGGAGGAGGAGGAGGAGGAGGAGGAGGAGTGAGTGAGTGAGGAGGAGGAGGAGGGGAGCAGTGAGGAGGAGGAGGAGGAGGAGGAGTGAGTGAGTGAGGAGGAGGAGAGCAGTGAGGAGGAGGAGGAAGAGGAGGAGGAGGAGTGAGGAGGAGGAATGGAGCAGGAGAACACACCCGTGGTACAACACAGGCCAGAAAATCAAATGGAGCTTTATTTAAAGGTGGTGCTGGATGTCTGCATCCATTTTGGAACCATGCAGGGAAAAGCTAGTTGAGGAAGGGTTTAAAGGAAGTCTTGTGTTTGATTGGGGATTGGGTCTGTCAGCTTGACAAGCACTTGGAGATCATGTACAAACTCAACTAACAGCCCCTTTCATTACAGACAAGACTAGTTGCATGAAAAACGTATTTTCATTGAAATATATTTCTATTTAGTGATGATGATATGTGACAAATATAAAATGTTGGCTCAACTGCTAAGCAGAGGCCAGGGTGACAGTGTAGCTTTTAACGTGATGTAGCACCTCACAGGACATCCAAAGCACAGGACAGACAGGACAGCCATTAAGTTAATGATGTCTGGAAACAGCTACGCTAACAGCTACACAACACTCAGAATCAGTGTTGACAGACACAAGGCAATCTAAAATCCATATGGTTTAGGAATGCACCTAAAGCACCATGTTGATGAAAAAGAGGGAGCTGGTATTTACTAGGAACCATGGATCTCAATGGAAATGATTCATCGGAAGAAAACAATTTAGCTCGCTTCCAGAGAAAAGTGTCAATATTTTTGATAAACTGATACAAAATAGAACCTCCTACCTGAAATAAATAAATAGAATTCAGCCTGCACTGATTTCAGTTGTAAAAGTCATTTGAAACTTTGTTATGGCCAGTGAAAACGAATTGCTCACACTGTCAATTAAGACAAATCAGTCAAAAGTCAAAAGAGTCAAAATTAGGGTGTTGTAAACATCTCACGTAAGATCCATGATTCATTGTTGTAGTTGGGTGAACATTATCTGCTGAAATAACAAGCTTAGCCTAAGCCGTGGAAACCACCCTGACATACTCACCTGCAGCCAGCCGTGCATAAGAGAGGAGTGTAAATAAAATAAAAGAGAGAGAGTGTATTAAGAGGGGGCAATCTGCTTAAATGAGGATTAATACTAAGCTTTGCCAACACCTGTTTGGGGCGCCGCACCGCGAGCACAACTGCACATGCCTCTCCCGCTGCAGCTCGTGAGGACTCCCTCCACTCACACTCCTCTTCACGCCTTTGGCGGCACTCACGTGAATCAGCTCCGCGCGCTCCAACGCATGAATGACAAAGGAGAGCCAGTGATCAGAGCAGAGATTTATGACTCTCCCGTCTCACTTTGGCAGCCGACTGACAGGAGCAGAATTGATAGACTTGGTCATGCACTCTTGCAGCTGAGAGCAAAGAGAGATTAAATGAATGGGAAGCAAATCGAGTCCACGGCTCACACCTTCAAGGCTACACTCAATGACTGCTATTCATGTGTTCTTGCTTTGTTTGTGTGTAGAGTGTGCGCGGTGTCATGAATGCCAATGAAAAGCATCAATTATTAACAGTGCTGTCCAATGCCACACCCTGCTTTTTCTTGAACCCGAAAAAGAAACAAGTTTTAAAACAAACAAACCAACAGCCATGTAATTGTCGATGTGTGATTTATCACATTCACCCTGACAGCAGGCTGTTGTCGACATTCTTGTTTTTAGAACTGTGCATTTGTTCTTCTGAAGTGAAAAAAAAAAGAAGTGCGGAATGCTGTTCTGAGTTTTCCAAGATTCAGTCATCTCTTTGCCAAAACAGATGAGCTGACTGCTTTTATTGTTTGATTTGGCTGGGAGGCACTGTTACTGTTATGGCTGCAAAACAGTACTGAAGTGGGGAGATAACTGCAGTCGTTCATATTACTGTGTGCAGCTCATTGTTCGATAAATGGCTTATTCGTTAACAAAGGAGGATCTATTATATACTTGTAAACATTATGGATCATACACAGGAACTTGTGAAATCAACAAAACTCCTCCGCTTGCAAGAGATATAGCAGGAGAGCCATGCCGGGGCCTGGGACTACACTATTTTTTTTTCTGAAGTGAATAGCTTGGTGCCATCTTGGGGGAGGGCCAGCCGTGTTCTTTCACACATGGCTTGCCTTGATGTGGTGTACTCTGTAGAAATGCTGAGGTGTTCCATCACTGTCAAGCAAATTTTTGTTGTATTTTTCATGCATTTTTGATAATTCAACAGAGCAGAGGTCTGAGGAACACCATTTATATTCTCTGCAGCTCTCAACAGATGTCTGTAGGTGCTCTTGCGAGGCTGACACGTGACAGATTGCCTTCATGATTTCATAAAAAATGTCTTCACCATACTGTTTGGAAGATATGAATGCAAGATACACCCTCTCTGAAGGGCCAACCTGTATTTCATATGGAAAGCATAGAGACAGGTTTAAACACATTTGGCATCAAGCAGTCAAACATAACTCAATGAATATCTTAAGAATTGATTTAATCTATGCAGACCTGATCATTTGAAATATTTCAAAGGTAATATGAAAACTATATCAAATATAATTCAGTATAAATGTGTCATTAACCGTTTTTTTTAGCTTTCTTTTTTTTCTTAGTTTTGCAGGTCAAAGTAGTTGTCTAATATAAATGTCATAAGAAGTGCCAAAATCAAACGCTTGAGTCAATATTAACAAACCACTAACATCTTCATTTAACATTAGTTATGATATGATGCTGTTCAGGTTGGATGATGGATTTAGTTATGTTGAATACAGTGATGCATATCATATATTAAAGGTATGTTAATGTGAACAAACTATAAACTTTTAAATTTAAATGTACTCATAGTTTATTAATGGTATGTCAACCAAAGTAATATTGGTTGGTTTGCTTAAAGGTGCAGTCCTCTGTTCTAATCCCATACACATTTAGTCAGCTATCACAATGAAGTGAGACCCAAATGGGTTTGCATATTATAATTGGTGTGTTACATTGTAATTACAATGTAACAAATACTTTGTCCCACAATTCCTCCACAACCGGGCAGCGATCATATTTGTGAGCTAATTAGCAAACAACACCAAGAGCAACAAGCACTGTCAAAGAGGTAGGTCAACAAAGCAGAAGTGGAGACTCCCATGGCGGCATGTTTGAGTCCACCACGAAACTGTGCTTTTCATAGTGCAAGTTACATTAGCCAGTAAACACTGGGAAGGCATACAACGAATTTCAAGTCCTGACATATACATTAACTGGTCATTCTGTGAAGCCAATGTTTTACAGCTGACAAATAAAGCACAATGTTTCAATCAGACACCGCACAAGACATGACATGACAATTAGATATGAGGGCAGGAATACAATAGTAAAGTAATCTTTCCAAGTCACCTACTGCCATATAACAGAGGAGCAAAGGGTAAGAAAACAGTCATTTAGACTGGAGAGTTGATTAGGCTTATGAGAAGGAGGCTGGCACTAGCTTGATTAGAAGCTCTTGCATGGTATTAATTTTGTTAATGAAAACCATGACTTGAACCATGAATATGTTCGTCAACAACCTATTTTCTCATGACTAAGACGGGACGATGACGAGACGGCACCAACGTCATTAAACACTAACTGTGACTATATCAACATGCAATATTGGAGATGAAAAAAGACATGACTAAAATGTAGTTTAAGAAATACTAACTTTACCAAAATCTCTCTTTATATTTGCTGACAAAAAAAGAAGAAACAAAACATTATAGTTACTTATATAAAGTTTTTTTTTTTCATTCTAAATTACAATCCAAATATCCTGTTCATTGGTTCATTGCATCAGTTTAATTTCCTGTGCGGCCCACGCCATATCAGGTCTGCACCAGCACAGTGAGGAGCACATCATCCTATCAACTATTTCACAGAATGCAAGTTGACGTTAAATTATTAAAACAACAATAGGCCTGGGAAGAAAGACCATCATCCCATTTCTGTCACAGAGGCTGAGGAAGAAAAAAAAAGAATGAATTGTTTTATAAGAAAGGAAGCAGTTTGGCCATAGAATACCACAAACTTGAAGAGACACATTAAGAACCAAAAAAGAAACAGGTAGGTTAACTTCTTGGTTAGGTTGTTGTTATCTTAAGCTATATTAAGCCAACTAGTGAGGCAGTGGTGTGACTTTATTGTGTAGGCTGTGTTTTATAGCCAAAACTGAAATCATTAAGCTAATAGGCTAGCAACTTGTTGTGGAGCTGAACATGAGTGGCAAACGTAAGGTAGGTAATGATTGAGTATTCACAACGTATACAAAGTATACACAATTGAGTAACACAACGTTAGATGTGCTAGCATCTCTCAACAACAGGACAGTTGGTTTCATATATATTTTCCAACAGTTAAAAAGTAGAAGCTCAGCCAGCTTGTCTTAAAACCATGTTATGCAGACCGTTTTTAATTTGTATAGGTAGCTAGTTGTGCTTCTCAAAACCTTAAACAGCTTTTACAGTGTGCAAATACAGTACTTAACACGTTAGCTTAGTCCTAACACTGCGGTTGGTGTTTGCAGGGTAAGTGTGTGGTTTCAGATAGATTTCGAGTTTATTGAAAGCAACAGTGAGAGCTTCAGTCTAAAGCTAGCTGTGTTTTCATTATTTATTATAAGGATAAGATCAAATTTTATGTGAAATAAATTTGACTAAAATTACAAAGAAATATGTTTTTTGGCAAGACTAGATTGACTGAAGTGTTCAATATAATCTGATAGCTAAAAAGGACTAAAATGCACAGATTTCATTGACTAAAGTACTTTCATATTTTTCAGTTGTTTTGACTAAGATAAGACTAATATGCACAGACCTTTAGAACTAAAACAAAACAAAAACTGAATGATATGAATCTAATAAAACCAGTAAGACATTCCCTGTTAGATATTCCTGCACTGAGTCATAGCAATACATGCCATACATGCTCTCCCTCTCACAAATAAATAACGCTACACTGCATTACACAGGCATGCCTAAATCCACGATTGAAATGTTTACATTGAATACTAGTCATAGCTGCTCTACTGCATACAGAGCATGGTACAAGAACTTGCACATCTAACAGATACAGAAAATAGAAATGAATTGATGAGATAGAAGATGAAAACTGGGTCCACATTTCAGCATTAACATCTCCCTGGATGAGAGAGCCTGTAATGCCTCCTGACAGCTATGAAATAAAGTAAACCCTTGCATGCTGCGAGCAAGTATTTATCTATAAAGCCCACATTTTGATGCCATGAACGTTCTAAAGTGATGACAAGCTCTCTCTCTTTTTTATAGTGAACAAAATATAATTTCATGCTGGATTAACTATATTGACCAACAGCAAAGCTAAAATAATCTGTTTACACAACCCTCTGGGTCTCAGGTTCCTCATCAGGTCATTTGTCATTGATGTGGCACAAGTGAGGAAGCGTTGGTTTGTGTGTGTGTGTGTGTGTGTGTGTGTGTGTGTGTGTGTGTGTGTGTGTGTGTGTGTGTGTGTGTGTGCGTCTGCATGTGCGTGTGCATGTGTGTGTATGTGTGTTTGTGTGTGTGTGTGTTTGTGTGTGTGTGTGTGTGTGTGTGTGCGTCTGCATGTGCGTGTGCATGTGTGTATATGTGTGTTTGTGTGTATGTGTGTTTGTGTGTGTGTCTGTGTGTGTGTGTGTGTGTGTGTGTGCGTGCGCTGAATATCCATGTGCATGACACATGGTTGGTGAGTGTGCTCTGACCCCGGGGCTGAGATGGAGCTCATGTAGAAATATTAAAACTGAGTCTGAAGAGAGAAGACAAAGCCTCACGTCATCCAAACAGGACTCAACGCACATCTCATGTCATTTAAGGAGTCTCAGCACATCTCATATCATTTAAGGAGTCTCAGCTTTTAAACAGGACTCTCGACGCACATCTCATTTCATTTAAGGAGTCTCAGCCTTTAAACCCGAGCATAACAGTTTACCATGACTCAGACACAAATCATTGCGGTGGAGAATATGAATTCACCATTTGTTTTAGACACAGTCTCCGTTTAACCCACACCTCAGGAAAATAGCCAGCAACATTTGACAGACCAAAAGGAGTGGTTAATTAGACCGAGTCTATCACAGAGGGGCCGATTGACAGGCCAGTTACAGCCATGAAGAGTCTGAAGCTGATGCAGGATGGTTTGGGCATCTGTAGTGGCAGGCCGGCGCGATGCCAGCACGGACCCCCGCTGCCAGCGCGAACCCCCGCTGCCAGCTGTCTGTTCAGTCTGCTCTGATGCCTGTCCCAACCCAGGCATGGTAGCCACAAGTGGCCATGCAAATGACTGTGAAGAGACGAGCCCTGTGGGTCCCCAGTCATTCTCAGAGACGAATTTGAACATGATCCAACACGGGCTGCATTCACAATGGAGATCGAGAGAAGAAGACGGAGAGGGTCAGGCCATGGGCATTGCTTTCAGAAATATACCCTCAAGATTCCTTTCTTTTTACTCGAGGATTATTATTTTACTGTCGGTGCCGTCACTTTGGCCAAGAGACGAGCAACAAAACGTCCAACATCAGACAGAGTCAATTAACATATGTTTCTAAAAAGAACGCTGATAAGCAATAGACTACCAGATAGTTCAGGAGAAGGATCAGTAATTATAACACTGCTTTCTTTTCAGGGGTACCAATTTAGCCCAAGCATCACATACAAAGGCGCCGTCATTTATTTCAATTATAGACTGAGCTTGATGACTGCCAGGCAGGGTGGCATTGTTTTGATGTGGTCTCTGTCAGCTAAATGAATGACTCTCGTTGGCCTCTTGCCCAGATGCTCTCTGCCACCTGAGTACTGTTATGTGGAGGGGAGAAAAAAGGGATGATTTATTGAAGATACCCTTATGTGTACTGACCGCTGGAAGACCCGAGGAATTGCAGAAAACAAGGTGCTGAGGACACAGAGAGAGAGAGAGAGAGAGAGAAAGAACAAGAGCGAGAGAGAGAGAGAGAGGGAGAGAGAGAGAGGGAGAGAGAGGGAGAGAGAGAGAGCCTATTTTCCTGCAATTACAGCCGCCACATTTCCCTCTACTCCTGTTTCATGGCCACTGCCCTGTGAACCTCGGTGTTCCATTAGATGGCTTCAGGCCTGGGCTCCATAAAATGGCCACCCCACCTGACTCCCATGCCTCGAGCAGGGCGTTTGAATTCAAAGTCGCCACATGGTAGTTTGCGGCAATTACACACCCATGAAGTTACTGCTCCCATTAGAGCGATCCGATGTTGTGCCGTCAGAGATAAAAACACATTAATCAGGAAACGGGTGTCTGACCCAAGCACCTGCCATTAGCCGCTAATAACACACACAGCTCACAACGGCCTCCCAACTTTTGGTTCCACTCTGGGGGCCAGTGCTTCAAAAGCAGTCTAAGCACACTGCACAGTGTGTGTGTGTGTGTGTGTGTGTGTGTGTGTGTGTGTAGTCTAAGCACACTGCACAGTGTGTGTGTGTGTGTGTGTGTTTGTGTGTGTGTTTGTGTGTGTTTGTGTGTGTGTGTGTGTGTGTGTGTGTTTGTTTGTGTGTGTGTGTGTGTGTGTGTGTGTGTAGTCTAAGCACACTGCACAGTGGAGGCATCAAATGGACCTGAGAGAAGAGGAGCACGAATTCAACGGGTGTCAGTTCTGGTCATTAGCAGGCTGGAAAAAAAAGATAATTACAGACTATCCTCCATTAGCCCGATCACTGCAGCTTTTCCAGCTCCATCTGAGAGGGAAGAGAGCTAATACAAAGGGCTGTTTGCACTGGGTCCATTTGGCCTCGGAGGCACACAGATCTTTTATGTGCAAAGCAAAGACATTGACCTCGGGTTAGGGGAAGCAAGGACTCCTTTTCTCTGTTCTGTTTCTATGGCCATTTTTTTGGGGGTTCTTCGCTCCGAAATGAAAACCCCTGCAGGATGAGGTTGGGAAAACTCATTAAAACAGCATAGCGTTGTTTGCCATGTCTATTAATCAAAATGATTTAATGCAATTTCCATTTCAACTGAGTCCTGATGGGGTCATGCATCTT
Organism: Clupea harengus; assembly: GCF_900700415.2. Classification (NCBI taxonomy): domain Eukaryota; kingdom Metazoa; phylum Chordata; class Actinopteri; order Clupeiformes; family Clupeidae; genus Clupea; species Clupea harengus. Next base: position 2,300,470 of record NC_045171.1, on the reverse strand, counting down.
TTTTAAAGATCAATAATGTTTTCTGGAAACCAAACAGGTAAATTGATTACTTTGTGATGGGTTCCTTTTTAAATTAGTGTAATTCAAAATAAAGCGTGCTTTCTCCTAGTTACAATCATTATGCATAATTTCAGTTTTATGAAAAGGTAAGCACAATCCATTCATAAATGCCTTAAGCAGGGATACTCGATCTTAGTTGGCGTAAACAGTGCCAAATAAAACACATTGCAAGATCTGTTTGAAACACAATCGCTCTTAAGAGTGCTGGTAGCACATGGGCCTAGTTTGCTACAACCAAAGTCGATCTTTATGAATGATATTACGGTGGCTCATTATTCACTCCACCTCAGCATGAGCTCCACTGACTGTTGGGTTCACCTCTCTAACCATCTCGTAATGTTTTCCTTCTTTAAGTCAAGCAGGGGGCGGGGGATGTCAATGAAAGGTGTTGTTTCAACTGATGAACAACTTCCCAGGGGGAGTGATGTGAGCCGCACATTAATGAATTAATGAATGAAATAATGAGCCTCGGAAGAATGAATGCGGTTTGGGCATCGGTGGTGAACGATAAACACTGCAAGGCTTTTTTTGGAAATTGGCTCCAGATCATAGTTTCATCACCACTAGTGAGATGTAATGAGGATTGGGGTTGCAGCTACACAGAAAGAATGTATTTTATAAAAGACAAACGGTTGGACCATATGCCAAAATAATACCCCCGTTGCCATAGTTACTGTGACCATGCAGTGCGTACATCAGTTTGCTGTTTGACCAACTTCTGATGCCATAATGCAGTCCAAAATAGATGCAGTCCTGCTAGATTTAAATAGAATTTCATGTGGATGTCTGGCTCTTGTAATTCATCCAATGGTAAACTATAACCTCAACATAATATATAAAAATATTTCTCGGGTTTGTTCAATGTTTCCTTGTGTTTGTGCCGTTTTTTTTTTCATTACTAAGGGTTCTAAAATACAAAAATGCCTTTGAAGTGACATTAAAATAACAATTGAATAGTGTAGGACTCTGCAGCCAGCTGCTTGTGTAGGCAGGGAGGGGTTCAGCAGAGCAACGCTGTGGTCACAAGTCAAGTTTTCAGGCTTTGTTTCATCAGAATTATAAGTGTAAGTGTTAGAATGAACGGAATTACATAATCGCTGGTTAAGTGAAGGATGTCATCAAAACTGTAAGATATTTTAATGTGAAAAGGTACATTGTGTGAGCGCACTGTCCAGACAGCGTGAGCTATTCGGAAAAGAGCAGCTCCAAGGAGTGACAGTCTCCATCAGCACCATCTGTTCATGGTGAACCAGGACCTCAGACTCTCTGGACTCAGACTCTGCCCTCTCCCTCTTTAACCCTTGTATGGTGTTCATTTTTTTGTTACTCAGAAGGTGTTGTGGGTCTGGTTTTGGGTGTTTAATTCAACACAATCAAACAATTTTATGGTAAAATACTCAACGGATATTTACTAAATTCCAATTAGAAGCAATATTAACAGCAAATATGGTTAATATTTGCCCTTTAACTTTGTTATAATCACATTTATGAATTTAATGGCTGCTTTGGTTCTCCCATTATGGACCAAGCAGAGCAAACAAGCCCTTCGGACAGATGGTCAGTGCATGGTCCTGGGTCCCGCAGTTTATGGAGCCCCTACTGGGCCTATCAATACCACTAATAATAATAATAAAACAATCCTGATATGCGGAGCCCTGTGAGTCTGGGTCCAGATCTGACACCCTCCGGGGGTTATGGCAGGTTCAGGTACACAGAGGAATCTGCGGTGGACGCAGACGAAGCATACGTATTTCATCCATGTTCTAAAAATGACTAAGACAACGTGATGTGATGTGAAGTACTTTCCGTTTCCACCATCTGCTTGACTCTAGAGATGGTCCTTAGGTCTCTGTGGCCTTCGCCTGAACACGGTCTTACAAAGAAGCTGACATTTCCATTTACTCATCTGCCACGCTTTTTATGATGTTTTATTAATTGAACCACAAAAGTATATTATTCGTGCAGACCATGCTTCAAAACACAAGACATATACACAGTTTTCCTTTTATCTCTGAATAATGGAAATCCAACGGGACAGCTCTCTTTCCGTACCTCCGCTGGTCAGGGTACTCCTATGCCTGACTGATGACAGCATCCGTCACGGCCGAATAAATGCGAAGTCTCCATTAAATATTTCCATGTCCAAACAGCACTAACTTGGGCGTACTTTTGCAACTGAAATGACCTCTGACAATGGGGATGTGCCTCTCCAATGTCACATAAGGCACATATCTCTAGTGTCACATAAGGCACATTTCTCTAGTGTGTGTGTGTGTGTGTGTGTGTGTGTGTGTGGAGGAGACACATATCACTAGTGTGTGGAGGAGACAGTGTCACATAAGGCACAAATCTCTAGTGTGTGTGGTGTGTGTGTGTGTGTGTGTGTTGTGTGTGTGTGTGTGTGTGTGTGTGTGTGTGTGGAGGAGACACATATCTCTAGTGTGTGGAGGAGACAGTGTCAATCTGCATACTTTTCTGGCTATTCACAGAGCATTTAGTTTGCCTCTTACCAATTATACTGACAGAAGTGGTATTTAGAGCAAATGCCTTATGCTCAAAACATACTGTTGGCTCCTGCGCTAGCTAGAGATGAACAGGTTGGGAAGCTAGAGATAAAATGGTATATGATAGAATTCATTTCGAAACATTGTTAATGACGTAAGAATGTATTAATCAAGTGCCTTGTGTTAATAATTACCTTGTATGAATCATGTGCTTATGTAAGCAGTATTTCTGCATGTGTGTGTAACTTAGATTATTATGTGTTGACGCCACTTAGTCTGCATATGTTTAAGAGCTATATGCGTAAGAGAAGGAAACTTTTGTCCATGTTTGAGGCGATAAGAAGGGTGGAACTGTGCTTGTTCGACCTTGTGTAAAACTGACATCTTTGCATGACAGAAAGCATAGTAAGATGACCTCAGACGTCGGAGACCCACCTCGTGGTTATCCCTGCTGTCAAAGTGTTTGGGCTAACCTCTTTCTATATAAACCTTGTGTGATGTGTTTAATTTTGCTTCTCTCTCGTCTGCTGCAGTCTGGCAGTGAGCCCGGTCTCTCTCTCTGAGAGTGGGCCCGTGCCGTGCCTCTCTCTGGCCTGCCAGGACGTGGGTGAGCCTGACAGGCTTGTTGCTGTTGAATAAATATACTTATATGCAACTCCGGAGTCCTGAGGTAACTTGAGTGAATTTTCACCTAACAGTATATATTGAATAATGCTGTTCCGGTACAAAGATGTCATTCTTTCTGAGGGTAAGCTAAAAGTGTGCCCTGATTTGTTTTAAATAAGCATTATTTTTACAGGGTATGTCCTAACAGATCAGATCCTAGTCACTGGACTAAATGTATTTGTTACAGTGTGAGATAATGAATCAGTGAGAGCGAAGTTAGTTGTTGGAAGTGCCTTCATGTATCAGAACAAAGCAGAGTTTCTTCATACAAAAGTAATGCTGAGTTTAAGGACAGCTGCCATTTTGGGAATCTTAATAGTGACCTATAAAAAGCTCATTGGAGCAGATTTATTGGGGCAGAGGTGATCATTGTGTGCAGATTAGTTTGCCCATGAGTGTGGTACATTTAGTGGTGTATTTACCAACAAGGCTCATGTAGAACTGAGTTGCTATTTCATTTATTTTAATAAAGATGATGCTACTTACAGTAAAGCAGTTTTTCACATGAAGTGTACATGCTGCAAAGCATGCCTTGCACATACAGTACTTTCATAAACAATATTTGAGCCCTTTTTGCCGATGGAAACCCCAGTGTTTAATCACTGCGCTCAGTGACCTGCTGTATATTGAGGCTGTATATTAGAATGTAATTTAGTGTGGCAGAGAAGAGTGCGTTTGTGGTGCGTGTGTGTATGTGTGAGTGTGTGTGTGTGTGTGTGTGTGTGTGTGTGTGCGTGTGTGTGCGGCAGAGTACCGTGCATGTGTGCGTGTGTGTGTAGGTGTCAGAGTAGCGTGTGTGTGCGTGTGTGTGTGTGTGGCAGAGTAGGGCCAATGAAAACACTAGGGAGAAACAGCAACATCCAAACCATTTCAGTTTGAGTGCTAGTCAGATGATATTTTGCAGTGTGCACATTTTCACTGCTGGTCACTATTGGTTTTATTTATAATTCCCTACAATTTGGGAGCAATTGGTTTATGTGATATGATACCAAGGGAGTGGAGAATTGTTGAATTAAAATCATACTGACGTCTTGCAGATGCCGCTATGGCATAGAAATGTACAGTTGAATGAATAGATTACATCAGTAGGTGTTTTCACTGCGAAATGAAGCCGTGACCTTACAGTAACAGCATGCCTGTCGTATGTGTACAACTTCTCAAAATGACCTCGAGGACACGCTAACATGCTAACAGCTAGGCTTCATGTGAGTGAGAGAGATTGACCACCAGTGACACGCCTTCCAAAGTTTAATACCCCAGTGTCAAGAAAGAATTCACCCACAAACATCTACATCACATAAGTTTAATAACCCAGCATCAAGAAAGAATTCAACCACAAACATCTACATCACAGAAGTTTAATAACCCAGCATCAAGAAAGAATTCACCCACAAACATCTACATCACAGAATTTCACACAATTCCAAGAATTTCTGTGACCCTGTTCTCTTGTTGAAAATAAGTGAAATGACTCACATAATCAAGGTCTTTCTTTGCAGTCTGTGGCAAACACTTGGACCATCTTGTATTTCATATTCATGAGGAATGCCCTTCTCTTAAGACCAACTTAGTGGTTATGTTCTCTTGTGTTGGGCACTGAAGCATGCAATCTCCCAGAGGTGTTCTGGCAAAAACTCTATTAATAGATTCATGGGATGCTCACCACCATGTGTGTGTGTGTGTGTGTGTGTGTGTGTGTCCCCAACTTCCCCTTCCTTCCCTTCCTTGTTGGTCCCCCACTGTGCCTAGCCCCATTGGGTGTGTCTCTCTTAGATATGCCATGAAAGAGCAGGGGGAAGCCATGCATGGTCCCCTACACAGGAAAACGCATGACAGCATTACAGCGTCCGTGTGGATCTCGTGCTCTTTCTTCACACACCACTGCACTCTCTTCACATAACTGATGTGTGTGTGTGTGTGTGTGTGTGTGTGTGTGTGTGTGTGGAGGAGACACAGGGAGTGTTTCTCCCCCCGGCCATTTCAGAGAGGCTGGCATCATGTCATCATGTTCATGGATACAGTAAGTAAACATACAGTTCAAACACAGGGCCTGGCATTTACACACACAACAGCTTGGTGTAATGAGCAATTGGTGTAATGAGCTTTTTGCAAGGCGTGTTGGTTTACATTCACAGTTATACATTCACATTCACATTTGCATGCCGTGACAGTGACTCTCGCAGTGTATTGGCTAGATTTTGATGTCAATATCATCTGTCGGTACTTGAAAGACGCTAATCATTCATATTTTCATGTATCAGGTTGTTTTGCTAAGATGCTCAAAGAAACCTGCAAATATATAAAGTGAGAAATTATGCAAATTGCTTGACCCATATGGGGTGAGAATGCAATTTAGATGTTTAAATAACTGATGTCTAACATTCTCTCATCACAAATTGTAACATCTTAGTGGAATGTTGAATTCTGTCAACATATCCTGTGCACTTTTGATTTCTTGAGTCCTAGTATTCATTCACTTAAGAATCATTAAGTATTCTTAATTTCCATGAGATAGTACCTTTCCCTCTACACCTGTGTCAGACATTACACACTTCAACTAAATGACTGTTCCTATTATTGGCAAGGTCTGTGTCATTCATTTATGAGTGAGTGACTAAATATAGAAATAAATGTAACAGGGTCCCACGCATAAAACCACACCATTAGTGCGTTATAACCTTAGTTACGGCACAGTCAGGTCCATCGAGAGCAACATTCTCCTGATCGCATCACAAAATGGAAGGCTGCATTAACGACGCCAATCAGATTTATGTGGCCATTCGCTTCAGTGAGGAAGGACATCATTGAGCCCAGCCCAAAGTGTGTTTAAAAACAGCTGAAAGGGTTCAGTGCGGCGCGACACGTCCATCATGGCGGGAGGTCAGCTGAGAGCATCGGCACAAACAAACACGGCATTAATCACCCCTCTAAGAAAGCCTTTACTCCCGGCTGCACTGTTAGCACATTTGTGCTGGCTTCCTGGACGGCTGCCAGCAAGGGGGGCCTTCGCCATTTGCATTTCGCCCACAAGAGCCCACAGATAAACTTGCTCTCCAAAAGCACATCAAGGTCAGGCTATGCAAAAGGCTCACAGTATCGACAATGTGGATTTTTCACCTGACTGAGATGAAACTAGCCTCAGGCTGCTAGCCTAGGGTAGCATCACTCGATAGTTAGCTCTGATGTAATGGCTGCAACTCCCGTTTTTTCAGTTCTAAATGTGAGGCGCCCTCCCTCCGCTTTGCGGTACTTTCTCTCAGCAGGGGCACACACTGCTGTTGTCATATGTCATCCCACAGCCAATGTAATTTATTGACCAAACCATTCCACTCAAGGAAACGTCTGTTGTGTTTTGTAGGTGAATGCTTTCATTAAAAAAATTGATTGTGTCTCAGCCCATACCTTCCCCTAGACATCCCATTTCTCCGTGGATGGTGGGCCACAATAATTTATAGTGATCTCTGTCTCACTGTCACTTCATCTGTTTTCTCTGTCAAAGCCCCAACACACGTCCCCAAACGGTCAGCCTCACACATTTGCATAGGATTAAATACAAACAGCTTCTAATTATTATCTTCCCACTGCATTCAAATATGCATACATTATTTTGAATTTATAATGATGATTCTGGGCACATTTCTCCTAATTCAGATGTAAGCTTGCATATTTTGAGTTGGAGCAGTCCAACACTGCTGTGCAGATATTTCCTGTGCAAATTAATGGCCATATGCTGGATTCTAAATATAGTGTGAAAATGGTCTTGCCGAGGGCATTTGAATGGTTGTGCCAGCTTAAGTCCTTGAACCACATTTGCCCGCAATGCTTTTTCCTTTTAAGAAAAGTCTGGACCGCTTGCACATCTAAGAGTGTACATTTTTAAACTGACAGCGAGCCAATGGACACACATGTTTGAATAAGTACGAATGTGCAAGTCAAGTTCTCAACACCAGCTGTTGAAAATAACCAGATGTGCACATTCATGTCAAGTATATAAACTAAAGTTGACAGCTTCTGAATGATATTTTAACGTGTGCATCACAATGAAATGAATAGGGGAAAGTGTCCCACCTCCTGATCTATGGACCAAAGCACAAGTGTGGGCAATGATATTTAATTAAAGCTGTGAGGAAAAATAAAATAATAATCAGCGTAAATATGAAATATAAAATATGAAAAAAAATCAAATGTATTCAACTCTAGTCCTGAATGTACTTCTGTAGTCACCAAATGGCCCAGTATCACCTTTCTTCCTTCTGATGATACAAAAATGTAACTGTGAGATCATATCAAAGGCAAACCGGGACTTGAGGTGTGCATGGTTATCCGAAAATAAAACTATGTGCATCCTACTATCTGGAATTTCCTGAGGAATCACAGATCATTCATCCATCTGCGTAGTTGAGTTCAAAATGACCTTGACGTGTGGGTAGGGTTTTAGAGAAGGTATGTGGTCATGTTCTCTCAAAAGAGGCAATTAACTTAAATCTTGTAACGGTTTGTTTAAACAAAATGGGAGTAGCACCACCTGTCTGAACAGTATGAATAATTAATTACTTGAGACATGGAACATCCTTGAGCAGTATCAGGAAAGTAAATCATTTTTAAATCACTTTAATCAACTGAGGCTTAATGGCGGAGGTGGTGCTGTTCTCTTGGTTAACGTAGGTAGTGTGACACTCAAATGCCACATATCTCCTGAATTAAACAACTTGGCCCTGAGCTTGCTACCATGTACTGTATGTAGTCCGCCATGGTTTCTGCATAACAGGATTATAACAATAAAATGCACCCAAGAAACTGCCACTCCGGCTGTGGCCGGGGGAGGTGGGCCGCCCATTTCATGATGTAGATAAGTCCCAAAGTGTTGACTCTATGTCAGCATCGGCATTGCAAGGTTCACGATGATTTTGAGTAGATGGCATGCCATTTTCAACCCATCAAATGCTGATTTTTATAAATGATTATTAACACCAGCACTGATGTCTTTAATCACAGTTCAGTAATACCATTGAGTTTACAGCTCAAAACTGCATTTAATGGTGCAGTTACACTTTAAAACCCACCAAGAGAACAAAACTTGATTATACATTTACACATACAGTTGCTACAGCAAAGAATGCCAAACAGCAGCCTTAGTCCTTAGTAACTCTGTCAAAATGTGTATTCCGTGACTTTCACAAGCTTTTATTTTACCTCAGGCCATGTGAGTAGGTGAAAGGATCGCTCATACCTCACAGAGCTAACCACATGCTAATAGTATGACTGCCACTGGTCAAGTATGATCTTAAAAGGTGTTCAAAACATGGATCACATGACACATATGAAGGTTAGCAATTTGTAATGTGCATTTTGGATTTCTTAGAGTGTGTGCTTGTTTTTGACGGTGTGTAGGGGATTCTGATAAAGCTGAACTTGAATCACAGATTTCTGTCAGTCCTTGATGCATTTTGATGAATGCCCTTGAATGAGCTCTCTTCTTGCAGAGGAAATGGTTTTTTTTTTCCATTATGGAGTCAATGAAGGTGCTGAGCACTGCCATCGTTGTGTTTTTCTCTCACACACATGACTACACAAATAATACATTTCCTGATTACATAATATAAACACTTACGATTCATGAGACATAAACATCTACTTAGAATACGTCAGGCTGTGCGCTTTTTATGAGTTATAATATTGTAATAGATACACAGGATAACAATGGCCGAATACATATCAAGAGTTTTTGCTAAATTGGTATTATTCAGGCAATGATGACATATGCCACTATCACCGACAAAGGTTAACTCGATTTGTCAAAAGGCCCAGTAAATCTGATTATCACCCAGAGGTTGCACCCTCTCGCTAATGACAATCATACTTGAGATAGACTGGACGGCACAACCAATTAGTGCCATTGTGATTGCCTGAGCCACAGTTGCCAGTCATCTTGCATCTAACACTCTTTCCCCCACTTGTGTTCGCAAACACTCTCTCAATTAAAGCCCTGGGAGATGTGTTTTCGCTGGCAGTCCTTGTCAGAGGCGGGCGACGGTGGTGGGGGGGGGGGAGAGGTCAGCTGAGCAGTCCGTCCCCAGCAACAGGCTGGGCAGCCTTGGCTGCCGCTCCGGTTGGCAGCGCTGATCTGGCTGGCGTGTGCGGGGGGGAAATGAGCAGCGTCCCCCGTGCATATTCCCAGTCAGTGAGAGGACAGCTCCCTGTGGTTTGGCTGCTATCGTCATCCCACCAATGACAACACCAATGTACCTTTTGCCTTTTTTGATCATCTCACTTGGTTAAGTCATGCACAAGGGAAACTGATTAAATCTGTCAGAGCGGATCTTATTCCGCAAGAGATCAGTCATTATAAGACAGGAGATGTCTGTATCCCAGTGCAGGCAGTAGCATCATTCACTACTCGACTCTGGGCCTGCTTTTGGTATGGAAAGAGATATTGAGCGTCTTTGTCAGACCTGCACAATTACATTGATCTTTGATGTTTATGACATGTCAGATTGTACGAGATGATATCAAATATCAATAGCATTTATCACCACAATGCTGCACGCCAGGTGCAGTTAAGAATGACCAGAGTTAGGCCTGCACCTCAGTCATGTATTATGCCCCACGCATGTTATACTTTGACAACACTTTCATGTTTGAAAGAGATCATTTGAACCACCTCTGGCTGGGGAAAAGGACACAATGAGGGCTTAGATGACAAAAGAAAATCCACTTCAAGAAAATCTCTCAGTGTCCTCAAGTCCAGCTTTGTTTCTCGAGCATACGTGATGTGACATCATAATCTAGGCTTTCCGTCCTAACCTTCTGACAGTGTTTACATGTCACACTGGGCCTCTTCACTCGTCATGACTATATCAACAGATCCCATTTTTGTCTTCAACAGCCTTACTGATACGTCATATGGATGCCTATTTTCAGGCTGCAACATTAAACATTTGGGTGGAATGACACTTTTTTATAAAACATCACAAGACTGTTTAGGGAATTATAATTTAACGTCGAGTCTGAAATGAGATCCAAACTTTTGTCTATATTGTTCGACTGAGCCTATATATAAAGCCTATGGATAAAGATGTTTAATGGTACTAATAATCCTCTCCATCTCTGCGGACGTAAAACATTAGGGTATCTTGAAAACAGTCGAATAGCATCTGTCTACATGATACATATTGAGGAACAGGGAATCACTAATGTTTGTCTCCAGGAAGCGCCAGAGCATGTCAGCTTGAAGAAAACTGCTGAATGGGGACCAGACCCCTTTTGTTCTCTCTTACGGGGAGATCCCAGAAAGGTCAGTTCCTGAGGGTTGATCTGACTGTCTGGGTCGGGCTTTTTAAAAGGGCAAGGTGTCATGACAAGGCCCACGGACGGCGGGGAGGAGGCGCCTTTATCTCATTTGCCAATCCCCACCTTGCCGTGCGTTTTTTCCTTGTTGTGCTCCCACACGGCGGCGGCGCGCCTCGGTCACGGTTACATCTCACCGCTCTGTCAGCACTGTCAGGGGGGCATCTGGCCCAACCAAACATGCCGTCATCACCGGGACGTGGAGGAGGAGGACTGGCCCAACCAAACATGCCGTCATCACCGGGACGTGGAGGAGGAGGTCACTGCAGCCAAGGGAACAAAAAAAAAACCCACTCTGAATATTCTTCAAAGGTCAATTCAGAGCAGGATATAGTTGTTGCTTATTTTTATTTAGTCACAACTTGATCAGGGTTTTTTTTCCACTGGAGGAATGAATTGAGATTCCGTGTCACAAATGCTTGGATCTTACAGTGCATGGGCAGAGCTGGAGGTATAAAAGAATGCAACCCAACATTATCATTCAAGTGTGGGATGAAGGACACCCGCATCATCAGGGGAATAAATTGCCTGCCAACTCCCATGTGTCACCGAAGCCCAATCATACACTTGTGTCCTTTTTTGTTATCTTTTCTTTTCCCTTTTAAATGAACGGTTAGATAATTGTATTTTTCACTCCCCCTACTACTGACACAGCTCAATTATGCATTATACATTGTTTTGATATCACCTCGTGCAAATCATCGTTTAAAAATGGACTCAATTCATGTAATTCACCCGAAAAGTTTTTTCTCGTGTTTTACATTGGTCTTGTCTCATGGTTGAGTTGATGCCTTTTTTCATGGACCCGGGGAAAGTGAACGTGTCTGCCAAACATGCCTACGAAATAACAATGACTAGGCTTGGAGATGACCCTTTTTTACCTCATGAGAAAGGAGAGCTGATGGGAGAAGAGGCTCAGATAGAATCCAACTCAAAGGTTCACAATCAATATAAACCTCTCTGCTTAGTGACCAGATATTTTTTCCTGTTTGAGAGGGATCGAATTTCTTGGATGGTTTGAAGAAAGAACAGTGCCATCCAGTGGACTGGCTCACCACTTTACAAACCTGCACGTTCCAACGCAGACTTCAACAAACCCTGATACTGTGTATACATTCTGTTGATTAAGATCACAAACAGAGTTGTCTTAACCATAATCCAGACCTGGCAAGGATTGAGACACAGTCAGCATCTATGATCACTGTTATTATATATAAAAACATTTGAATTTGCAATCTCAAGGGGGTAAACTGAAATAATTTTTTCTATTACTTTATTAACAATAAAAATGAACAGGATATATGTGTGTGGTTGTTATTTCCATATTTACAGGATTGGCATCATTCCATGCCAGTTCACTTTATGTATCCCTTAAATAAATTATGATTTGTATTAGCAGCTTAATGACTCAGGAATACCCAAGCCCTTCTAATTAATGTACCTAATACACTGTTTATTCTGATACAGAATTGATTCTGGGTCCAAGGAATTGCTGAGCAGTCGTCATTCCTTATAGAGAGAGACGAAGACTATTGACTGAGCAATGCTATGGTGTCATCACTCTGTTTTCTACTGAGGTAATCGAGCATGGATTCCGTCTTCATACTAATTTACTCCATATGAGCACTTGGAGACCAAGGCATTCCTGAAGGTGTCAGCTTAAAAGAGGCAAGCTGCTCCACGGCATTCTGGGATGCAGTGTAAGAGGGTCTATGTGATGAGCAAATGTGGCTGACACATTTCCTTGTTTTATTTTTTTCCTTCACGTCACGCAAGAGGATGTTTTGTTTTTAGGCGAGTGAGGCTCACAGATGGTACGCTATGTGTTCTTTGGCCTGCAGCTTCCCTCTTCTTCTCTCCCTCCCTTGGCACCTATCAACCTCCCCCCTCACCCCACTACTGTCCCTCCACACACACACACACACACACACACACACACACATACACTACACTACACACACACACACACACACACACGCACACACGCACGCACGCACACACACACACACACTGCACTACACTACACTACACATACAAACAGACAGACACACACACACACACACACAACACACGCACACACACACACACACACACACACACACCACACACACAAACAAACACACACTACACACACAAACAGACACACAAACAGACACACACACACACACACTCACACCCAGACTCTCTTTGTATCTCTCCCATACACAGAGAGAGAGAGAGAGAGAGAGAGAGAGCCCACTCCACAGTGTGGAACCACGTTAATTATTTAGACGATTTGTGAACTCAGCAAACTAGTCAGCCGTTGCGAGGTATAAACATGCTTTGTTGAGCCTACAGAAGTGACTCACACAGAAAAAAGCAAAGTGAGGGAGAAAATAAGAGACAGAGAGGGAGAGAGAGAGAGGGGGAGAGAGAGAGAGGAGAGAGAGAGAGGGAGAGAGAGAGAGAGATGGGGAGAGAGGGAGAGAGAGAGATGGGGAGAGAGAGAGGGAGAGACAGAGAGAGAGGGGAGGAGGGGGAGAGAGAGAGGGAGAGAGAGAGACAGGGAGAGTTGTTTACAAAAACAGAGTCCAAATGGGTTCAAACAAGGAATCTACAAAGTTTCCACCTCCTCAGTCACGTCAGTGAAAATGGGTGCAGAAAAGCATATTGGAGGGAGTAGGTTACATTGCACTTTCCTTATGATTTTTCAGTGAACGTCGGTTTATTATTATAAAGTGCAGAAAAGGTTTTTATGGTAGTGTTTTCAAATTGATCTCACCAGTGTGTAATGGCTATTTTGTATTGTATGTGTTGATGGCTTTTGTGTGCAATCTGGAGGCAAAGTTGGGTTTAGGTGTAAGATTGCCTAGCTTTACTAAGTGGAGTTTAAAGTTTGTAAAGATGAGTATGCAGTTATGCATTTGTGGATGATTTACAGCCTACATTCTAGTTTATGTTTTGCTTGTGTACATTTGCAGTGAGAAGGTAATGTCTACGATATTATACGAACCACTCGTTAACTAGCTGGCATAGCAAGTAGCCTAAGCAGTGCAGAGTTAGTTTGTGTCCATATATCTGCTCATACATGGCCTTTTACACTGCCCCCCTGGCGCTCATTTTATAATTAGCCTACACCTGTAGTCGCATGTTCTATGCAGATCAGCAGAGGGGCAGAGGATCGAAGGATCATGGGAAATACACATATTATATTTATACTTATATTCCTGAATGTAGCAATGGGAGGAAACGGAGAATAATAAGATGTTTCATCTAAAGTTCCGCTTGTGTTTGCTCAAAGTAAGGTAGGCTAAAGCTTAATTTATGGTCGGCCTTTTACGCAGACACGCAAGACACGCAAGAGCCCCATGCGTCCTTGCGAACCCCCTCCGAGCAGCTCTTGCGTGCGTCTCCCAAATTTTGTAACTATCCGAAAAGGCGACGCAAGCCGCAGGGCTGCGATTGGTCAAACCCATCGCTGTTTACCTTGTGGGTAGTAGCATGCTAACATTAGATAGCTGGCTCAGACACCTCGCAAATCCCCTCAGACCTATTTTTAAGTTACCACAACATCTATTCAAGCAAACTATGCTTCACGTGTCTTATGTCTCATGTTCTACGATTAGCTGTAACCAAACAAAACAGTCCATTGTTATGCTAGCTGGCTGCTTTGTGCATTACTAACACATGCCATTAATCACTAGCATGCTACTAGTGAGAAATTCATTTGGAATATTGTCATTTGTCCAATTGCAACAGTTAGCTGTTTGACTTATCAGTTGCCGTCCAACTGCAAGCAAAAAAAAAAGTTTGACTGCACACTAATAAGCAGTCGTAAAACAGTGGTTAATAAAGTTTGTTGCGGATGAGGGAGATGTGAAAATGTTCATTGTGACTCCTGTAACATACATGCAACTGCTGGTAAATTTACAGAACCTAATATGGTTTACTGAAATTGTCATGTCAATAATTAAATCGCTCAGAAAAAGAACGTAGGCAGAGAAATGTCATAATGTACAAAAAGGGTTTACAGTTACTGAGAAATCATTTGACACGATACAGCATTCTATACATCACTCATTGATCTAAATTCTGGACTACACTACCCACAAACCCCAGCGACAACTACCAAAGGTAGGCCTACTGGAACCCTGGTAGCCCAAAATACAATATATGTAGTCTACTGAAGTTTAAGTGTAAAGAGGTACAATTATTATAAACTTCAAGAGAGAAAGGGAGATGGTTTTGAACCAAAATCAGTTTTGAATTTGCTATGCTGTTCATTATAGTAATGTTAGTCAGCTCACATGTCAAGTCTATTCAACAAGCACACTGTGTCCCTGTAATGATTTGTGTTCACAAGAATACTCCAACAGATATCCCTCAAGCCTTCATAAAATACCTGTATTATTTAAGTGATATCATGTGCTTGAGACACAAAGGATGACTAAATAGTCCCTGCAAACATTTTGAAAACAACAAAAAAACAATATGAACAACAACCAAAGCATTATGCGCAATACATTATAATGACAGATGAGTTCTCAAGATGTGAGTCTTTAAACGCTTTGTGATACTCTTTGGACCATGGTTGTACTAAGCAGGTCATTCCACCACCGAGGTACCACTAATGAAAAGAGTCTTGATTGCCATCCCTTGCAATGCAGAGAAGGCAAAGACAGGTTGAGTTCTTCCTAGATCTCAATAAGGTGCATTACACACAATGAATGAAAACCAATCAACTCATTTTGTTGACTGATCACGTTGACTGATTCATATTTTAATAGCAGAATGTCATCTGCCTATGTGTGCTAGAATGTCAGTGGGTCATTGGTGTAACAGAATCGAAATGATATTTATTGCTCATCCAACAGGTGGTAGGAGAGTGAACCCTTTCTTTCATAGAGCGAAGTGTTAGCTTCCACATAACTGCATAGGTTACAGTATGCAACGGCCGACTGCCACTACACTGCAATCACATGCATTTCTTGTGGATGCGTCACAATGACATCACAATGCATCTTAGGCTGTTTTATGGATATGTGCTATGTGTTGAAAAATAAGCTATCATCATTATGAGTACCAGTGTAGTTGCTTCAAAGTAACACATTCTGGATTAACAATTGATTATATATTACATTTAATGGCAACATTGTAATTAATACTTTAGAATTCAAGCAGCGACATCTATATTCATTTGTTTTTCAGATGAGATTCTGAATAAAAATGAAATGACAGTGATTAATTCAAACTATGTCTAAATTGTTTCCTAGACAAGCGTCTGGCCTAAGTGATTTGTTTTTGTGGTAAACAGCTTTGATGAATGTTCTCAGCTTATATGGCATCCTTTGCTCAATCATTTTCATGGCTAAATGAAGCAATTTGTTTCTCTGTGTGCAATCTGGTCTAGTTGATTACCCAAGCTGGTGTCTGAACCAATAAAAATAGAAACCGCATTGAAATCCTCAAATGATCTGCTGTAAAGATTTGCTGGTGTTTGTCTTAGAGGGTAAAAAATGGCAAAGGCGTGTTTGTGTGTGTGAGAGAGGTTGTGTGTGTGTGTGTGTGTGTGAGAGAGGTTGTGTGTGTGTGTGTGTGTGTGTGTGTGTGTGAGAGAGAGGTTGTGTGTGTGTGTATGTGTGTGTGTGTGTGTGTGTGTGTGTGTGTGTGTGTGTGTGTGTGTGTGTGTGTGTGTGTGTGTGTGTGTGAGAGAGAGGTTGTGTGTGTGTGTGTGTGTGTGTGTGTGTCTGTGTGAGAGAGAGAAGAGCGTGAGCGTATGGCATTTATACAAATTCAAATGGAACCTGCTGGGGATCCCCCTGTTTCTCTAGTCACCAGTCATTCATCTTCAGCTAAACAATGGACTGTGCTGTACCAGGGCAGAAGCACATGAAGAGTGGGCAACGTTAGATTACTGCGGTGCGCTAATGATGACGAGGACGAAGATGCTGGAAATACAGAAGACCGGCTTCCACCACTAAAGAATTATGCGAATTATCATGGTATTATTTATTTATTATTGTTTAATATGTTATTTATTATAGTTCCTAATTCCTACTAAAAAATGCCGTTTTGATATAGGTAGTTGAATAAAAGAAGGGGGTATCGTAAAGGTTGCAATAAGGGGAAGTGATATCACAAAGTGTTTCACAACCAGTCAAAATCAGAGTTGTTTGGTTTCGGACCACAAAGGCCTCAAGCACTCAGCCACAGCATCAAGTATCCACTCTACACTGGTAGCAAAGGCAGTAGTGAGTACAGTAAAAGCCCACACAGCTGCCTTCAATGACAGCATCTTTGGTATGATAGTAGAGATGTGTACCTCATGAATCACTGTAGTGTGTGCACAGAAAACCAACAGAGATCCACAGAGGTTAAGATAAAGTTAGCCTTCAGAGGCATTGCTAAATATTTGATTTGAAGTCAGCTGGATATCCTTCAAAGCCCGGGCACTGACTCATTGAAATTCTGCTTGACTCTTAATGCACAGATGCAGGGAAAACAGAAAAAGGCCTTGGTCAGCAAGATGAGGGAAAAAATGAAGAATTGCTTATTTAAGTTCTGAAAGGGGGCTTTGACATAGCAAAGACAATGACCTGTGAAGCACGTGAAAAAATATCATGCATCTTTACATCTGCTGTAGCAAAAAATATTCTACAAACACAACCTTTGAAGTGTTCCTTTATTAAAGAAAACTATTAATTACCAGCAGGATTTGAATGCGTGTGTAGTTGGGCCCCAGATTGTGTCAGCAGAATTTTTTTAATGCTCTTAAGGAGACCACTCACCTCATAAGACAACTCGTAAAAAGTAGTCAACATCACGCGCCAGGTGCTGGGAGGAAGAGGAAGCCACAGCTGCAGGCCACATCAACCTTGGGTGTCATATCCCAAGGGAGCGATCGTTTGTGATACGGGCGGGAGGGACATTTTAGGGGAGCTTTTTGTCCTTGAAATTACTTTTAAATCTCTTCATCCAGTGTCTTTTGTGTGAAGCTGTCTCAGCTGTGGCCACGGAGCAGTGACTGAGGCGCTCCTGAAGACCGCCGCCAGATAATATGTGCCTTTAAACCAGCCCTTCGCCATACAGCCTTGGACCTCGGCAGGTTTGATCCATGATGCGAGAGGATCAACTGTGAATTGCAAGTAGGCTCTTTCTCTGGGAGAAGACAATGGGGGACAGTGACAAATGACCAGGCCCCATATAGACAGTATATAATCACCCATGCACAGACACGCTGCTGAATGATCCAATTAAAAACGGTCATGTACAATGTTGTAGCTATGGCTCAAACAGTGGATTGCAGTGGATGTTCAGCATGCTGGTAAAATAACAGGGTTGCCATTTGAAAAATGAATTAATGAAGTGGTAAAACAAACCTGGTGAACTGGTGAAACTAGGCCTTTATTAATTGTCCATCATCACAACTTGAGCAGCTGCTGCTAATATAGAATATAATAGAAAACGCACCTAATGTTGTTTAGGTAGCGTCAGAGTTGCGAGCCTGTATATAGCTAGAAGCCCATTCACTTTGTTAGTCCATTAATAATGTAACCAGATGAGTTATAAATGTCCAAAAGATCCTATCCGGTTAAATTGTCATTTTGAAATAATTAAATATGAAAAGCTGAATTGATAAAAGCCCAGCGCAGTTCAAACCACTCAAAGTGTAATCATTCCAGTGGTATTCCCCACGCCCCCCCACCCCTGTCCCTTCCTCCCCA
Source organism: Clupea harengus (assembly GCF_900700415.2). Classification (NCBI taxonomy): domain Eukaryota; kingdom Metazoa; phylum Chordata; class Actinopteri; order Clupeiformes; family Clupeidae; genus Clupea; species Clupea harengus. The sequence continues at coordinate 2,282,190 of NC_045171.1, read as the reverse complement.
GACTCGAAGCTCACGCTGGTTGCCAGGTTGAGGATGCTGAACCTACACGAAGGGGCACAAGACGAGTGCAACCTCAAACTTAAACAAAGGCAACCGATGATGAGTCCTACACAGTAAATGTATCAGCTAATGTATACGTTTGCAATGTTTTTTACTGTTTGCAAATTATAAACCAGATCATGTGTATGGCTGTACAGGAGTCAGCCAGTATCCCGAAAACTGCTAAAAAAATTAATACTCTGAAGTTGGAATTACTACTTTCCACACCCAGATAACATATTGCTCAACACCGATAATGTAAAAATGATTTCACATTTATTTCAGAGTAGTAGCCTATTATTCTTCCTTGTTACAGCCCAATGCAGATCTCAGTGATGAAGAGTCCTCATCTGTGCCATGTGAAGGCAGTGAGGGCGGGTTAGGTGATGGGGATATGAGACTGTGCCATGTGAAGGCAGTGGGGGCGGGTTAGGTGATGGGGATATGAGACTGTGCCATGTGAAGGCAGTGAGGGCGGGTTAGGTGAAGGTGATATGAGAGGCAGAGGGCGGAGAGGAGGAGCTAGAGGAAGAATGGCAAAGAGAAGAGGAGGAGGAGGAGCAGGAAGAGGAGAAGACCTCTAAGCTATCTCAATCTTTCAAATACATCTCCAATATTTAGCCACATTGTTCTATGTCTCTGGTCACGGAGCTTTTTAGAAGGATGCAGAGGCATTTTATCGAATCGAACATCTCTGTTGATCCAGTGTGTTTGCTTGCTTCCATGGCTACACCACGCTGTGTTTGCCTCACAAATCGTTTCATATCTGGCAACCCGGGGTGGGTATAGTTTCATATCTGGCAACCCGGGGTGGGTATCGTTTCATATCTGGCAACCCGGGGTGGGTATCGTTTCATATCTGGCAACTCGTAATCATTTCATCATTTTCAGGAAACAGCAAAGACGTCCATGAAACGCAGGTAAATATTCAATATCCAGAGTGAAGTGAGGAATCCCAAATGGTGAATAACCAAGCAAAGAGTCAAATAGTAGGCTACTCTAATAAAAATGGCAAATAGACCAAGCAAAGAGCTAAATTACATTAGGAAACTTTGGAAACTACCAGATGACTTGTTTCAATGTCTACCTTGATTAATATTATGTTGATATAATATTTATATTATGTTGAGGTTAACGATCTGTCAATTTAACTGAGTGGCCAATGTTATGCTGTCAAACTGTGTAGAGATTAGATTGGACGTGCCTGCCAGACGTTACAAATCCAGATGCAGGTTACATTTCAAAGAAGGAAGTGGCAAAACGCCTTCCTCAAAACTATTTCCATGAAATATCTTGATCAGACACACCCAAATGAGGCTCATGAGGCACGAGCGTCTGCCCTTGGAGGCACGGTCTGTGCACATGTTATGGAATGACCAAATAAATGTGCCCATGTGTCATGTAATCAAACTAGCTTTACACAACGCACTTCCTCTGTTGCGCGCAAGAACCTGTGGTGCAGATCCATTAAATTAGGACCACAGAGTAATGGGGTCTGGCCACCATGTTATCGGTAGCAGCCATGTGTATCTCAAGGCTGCAACAATAAGTATGTAAATCCATTCCCTGGTGTTGTTAATTATGGTCAAATTGAGCTGAATGAATGAGCCTCGTTAAGAGGATCAGCAATGGCCTCTTGGCACCTTGTTTAGAAAGTGCTGCCGAGCAACAAACAAGCAAACAAGTGAGGTGAACATTAACTGAAAACATTAACTTGGCAAGTGTGTGCAGTATTTATCCATAAAACGTGTCTTAAAATGGATACTGTCTAGTGATGTATTTATTTAAGTGTGGGGGTTTATTAAAAGCTATTTAAAAAACACAGAAGAGATGACCAATAAAAATGACTGCTAGTGCCTGGTTCATACCCCAGATTTGTCCATTGCAACATTTTCCAAGGCCAAGATCCAAAAACTCATCCAAAACGCATCCATATTTGACACCTGATGTAATCATTACTGTATCCGCTTGCATGGGCAGGCAGACCTGCAGCACTGGTTGCCTGTCTCTATTTACCGTAATTTCCGGACTATTGAGCGCACCTAAATATAAGCCTCACGCACTGAATTTTTAAAAAATAATTATTTTTAACATAAATAAGCCGCACATGTCTATAAGCCGCAGGTGCCTACCGCAACATTGAAACAAATTAACTTTACACAGGCTAAAATGAATATCAAAACTAATACAATAGTTAGTTTTGCCAGTTAGATAAGTGCACTGTTGCTTTAAGAGCGCACAGTCGCAAGAGTCAATCAGAAGCTAGAACGTTAGATTGAAGACAGACGCTAGTTTGAAACCAGTGAGCTAAAGAACTTGAAGACTGGATTTGCATTGTTGTAAACTTTTATTTTATTTTCTAAAGTGTTTTGAGTTGTGTTCTGTCTACGCTGGTAGACTGTGGTTATTTTGACATTAGTTAAGTTATTGAGAGATACTGAGAAATCGCGTGGAGCTAAGCATCCATGCGGCTGCATCCATGCTAGCATCCTAGCTCCACAAAGCCACCGTAAACACAAAGCCACCGTATACAGTCACAGGTATCATAATCCATAAATTAGCCGCATCGTTGTTTAAGCCGCGAGGTTCAAAGCGTGGGAAAAAAGTAGCGGCTTATAGTCCGGAAAATACGGTACATCAGTAAGCTCCAGTAAACTGACAAGCAAACTATTGATCGATTCCCTGGCTTTAAACGGAGGGGCTTATTTCTGTGGCGTTTCCAAGGTTGATTGCTTTCCATTTCTGCTGCATGGCTGGCATTTACCATCAGCCATTCTGCTCACACGTTGGCGTAACCATAACGATTTGTGTCACCCGTTTCAAATCAGAGATGATGGTTTAATCAGCGCCAAATTTGGCCCGCAGCTCTGAGGCTGTGTCTTTGGCTTGATCTTCACACTGCAGTAATTTTCCATTTTTTGCACAATAGGCTTGAAAGTGGGGAATATTAAGACGTCGAGGTCCTCCCTGTCCGTGCCTTGCCATTTCCAATCCCGCCTAAAAGAATTGCTTTTGGGAGGCGGTGCCGTGGGTGCGGATGCACTCAGGATTTGTTAGTCTGACCTGATTTGGCCCGTTGCGTCTCGATGACACATTTTTCTGGTTGCTTGCGTTAGAATTTCCACGGTCTTCATGAGACATGACTGGAATGATGAGAGGAGGCCCAAGGTCAGTCAGGGGTGAACCCAGTGTGGGGTGTCGAGACCACAGCTACCCCCTCCAGTGAAGAACACCCTCCAACACATGAGAATCACCCATGAAAATGTCAATTAAAAAAATGTGTCATTTCAGATCATCATCTCTCCTTATCATCGGAGAAAGGAAAAGGGGAAGTGCTCTCACATAAGTGCTTGCATGCACTCTAATGTTATCTAATTGGACTGCTGGAGGAAAGAGCACCGATGTGTTAATACCACATCTTTTAGCAGGTGCTTCACACTGTGCTCTGGAGATCACACCTGGTCGGCGGGAGGAAACTGGTGTGACACGAAGGCAGTGATGAGGGTAACACCGCAGAAGAGACGCTCCCAAATCGCTATAGCCAAGGCAGCTTTTTTGGATTTAGATCAATTACACATAATGCAGGCAATCTAAACAATTATATTTACAAAAGGCTCTGTGCAATTAAATTAGGTCTGGCTGAGATGAGACATCTGAAGAGCCGTCCTTCTCCCCTTGACATGGTTGAAAGATCTTCAGGGCTGATGGTAGTCATCCCACACAAATGTCCACATTAATACACACAATGTGTTGATGATACACCCAACTCGACCCCCCCATGGCCACTCGCTGAATGGGCTGTGTTTTTTTGGGACATGTCATATCCAGATTAACGTGACATAATACAGGTTCTGGTGGCTGTGCTTAGACAACAGTAAGACACCTTGTTCAGTTAATTAGGGTTTCCATAGGGAGACCTGATAAGCCGGGAGAAATAAAGTGACATAAATTAGTTTGTTATTCAATGAGCTTTACAGGTCTAATGAGCATGTTGAGAACAGACAGAGATGAAAAGGGGCAACGGGAGCAATAGAATACAAATGTTCCCGACTATAAAATGCACCGTATATAAACCACATTGCAGTATTTTATATAATTTTGTAAAACAAACCTGTGTGTTGACGTCACCTGTTTATTAAACGCAGTTTATTCAATGTTACATATTCTGACATGTAAAACTAAAGGCCCTATAGGTGTGGGTTGAGCTCTACTATCCATTTCAAAATGGTATGGGATGGGCATTTCAAGCAAAAATGTTACCCCCTCTCCTAGCACGTACGCATACACACACACACACATAGGCTACCTTATTCCCACTTACACAGAAAACCATGCATTTAGTAAGCGTTTATTTAGTGTTATGGTGTCATGTGGGAATGGATGCTAAATGTTTGAAGTTGAATTGTTAATAGATCCCCTGGCCACCACTGAATTAACGTGTTCGAAAAGGGCAAGGGGGAGGGGGTTTAAACCCCATTCATTCACCACATTGGTATCAGAGTAAGCCCCTGCTTAAATACACACACACACACACACACACACACACACACACACACACACACACACACACACACACACACACACACACACACACACACACACACACACACACACACACCCTGCTCCAATGTTGTCCCATTATTTCTCTCAGGACATGTCTATGTGAAGCCATTTAACATCGTCCACAAGTGACTGTGATCACTCTCAACCCGACTCCCTTTTATGTGGTGAGCTGATTTTGAGAAATGAAACTTTGCTTCAGGTTATGTAGAAAATGGTGCTACTAAAGGAAACTTTAAAAAAACCTTAAGCGGTTTAAATGGCTGTTTGCATGACATGATAGCTAGTTGTCTAGCTGATGTTACAGTCTCCTTAATTATACTAGGAGAAGGTAGGAACCCTCAGGGTGCCTGTGCAGCTTTTAACATGAGTTCATATTAAAGCCCCATTATTGTGGAGTATATTTCACTCTTACACCACTGTCATGAATAAAATAATTTTAACCGCAGGGCTGCAGAAATGTTTACAAAATCAATGTAGAAACCGTGGTTAATAGTCTGAAAATTAAAGTACTGTTGAAAATGATTATGCTAAGTAAATTACTAAGAAAAAAAAGAATGAAATACTTTGTTCTGAAGTATAGTTTTTGGTATGTATTTAACATGCTATCTTGGGCCACTAGATTTCCTTGAAAACAAATAATTCATGTTCACTTGATGAGTATCAAATATTCATTAACTGAATCATCAACTTTTTAATCTTCATTTATTTATCAGAAAAGCCCTAAAAGCAGCTCAGCTCAGGCTCATGTTAGGCCTCTGCTAGGCCTCATAACACAAGTAGGAGAATATCCTTTTCCATGGCAGCCTCAGTGTTCTGAGGATGACACAACTGATTGAAACACAACTTACTTAAAGGTTATATTATTTTTATGTGTAGCTGAAGTGCTTAAAAGTGCCCTTTAAGGTCTTGATATGTCACTGCAGGGTGCCTCGCCCTTACACACATGTTAAAGAGAGCGACAGCCGACTTCATTGTGCCGTAATAGAGCTCTTAAAGATGAGCAGTCTTGCATTACGGGCCCCAAATAGTCTCACTCCATCTTTCCCTGAGAACCAAGGTTATAATATGACTGGGCAGATTCTTTCAGCTTACTTTGTTTGATAGCACTGATGGGAGCTTTTAAAATCGCCCATAATAACAAGAACTATACTAAAGCACTGAAAGAGTGGAAATAATTGATAAAGGGTAATTTATTAATCAGGCGCTTTTCACTAATACACACTGAAAGACAAGAGATAATAACTTATTTAGTTGAGAAAAATGGGGCACCTAATGGCCATTGGGAACACACAGGTCCAATGCACACAAATGTTTGGAATTCAAAACATCTGTGCTATGTGAGAATATTTTGGCGATTTCATTTTTTATTTAAATCCTTCGTTGTAAATAGTACAGCCCAATGGGACCACACACAAGAGGTGTGTTCAGCCCAATGGGACCACACACAAGTGAGTGTGTTCAGCGCAATGGGACCACACACAAGTGAGTGTGTTCAGCGCAATGGGACCACACACAAGAGGTGTGTTCAGCGCAATGGGACCACACACAAGAGGTGTGTTCAGCGCAATGGGACCACACACAAGAGGTGTGTTCAGCGCAATGGGACCACACACAAGTGAATGTGTTCAGCGCAATGGGACCACACACAAGAGGTGTGTTCAGCCCAATGGGACCTCACACAAGCGAGCGTGTGCAACACATCCTGCTCCTGCCCCTCTGAGATAAATGGTTGGGTCTTTCAACAGAGATTCAGTTAACACCTCTCAAACTTTACCGTCGGTCTGTCCTGAGCGTGTCGTAGGAATGGATGGGAAGGGGAAGGGGAGGGCAGAGTGATTATTCACATCCCGTACAACGCTTTAAAGCAGTGCTGAGGGAGCAATTACACAGCTAGTCCTCTAATGCTGCTGTGCTAAATCAGTTTATGTCAGTATCTAGCTAGGTGGTCAGCTACTCAGGACCCCTACAATCAATTTTGGTTGGTTAGAAGTGTTGGTCACACTTTCACATCTGACTGGAATGCTAGGAGGGGAAGTTGAATGGAATAAAGAGGATGCTTGACGTCTGAATCAAGAGAGAGACCAGTTGTGTGGACACCTGTGTGCTAATTAAGCTAACCCTAGCAGGCTATTTAGCTAACACAAAGTTCACTAACAGCAGCCTTCTTGCATGACATGTTTTGTCTGTGTGTTGTTGTCTGCTCTAAATGATTAAGTAAGGATAGATAGGAAGAATAAAATATGTTGTAAAAATGCAGTTATTTGTTGCAGATTTTTTATAATTTCAAGGGACTAAGGTTTATATATTCAGCACAGACCATTCCGTCACAATCTACGATATGACTGCTACAGGACATTTGTTCCATCCTCACCAACATCAGGATGCCACTGCTTCTGTCATCACTCGATCCCGGCACCAGCGTCAGCCTCTGGTTCTCCTCAGTGCTCTAGATTCACCCTTTGGTAGATGTTTGCTCACACCAGCGTGACTGTTTAAGACTAACGGAGTACGCTCCTCTCAAAGGGCTTTTTCTGGTCACTTCCAGCCAGCCTCCATAAACTATGTATGACTTGACTTTGAAATGTTGTTGTTTACTAATGCTGTTGTTAGTTTCTCGGTTCTCAGTTTATTGTTTTTACAGTTTTTTTTTTTCTGCATTTCTTCATGTTTTTGTGTTTGCAGTTTATTCCCACAAGGGCACAGTTTTTGCACAGATGTGAGAATTTTGTGTTTATACACCCGCTTCTTTGAGTAAAGACTTGTGTTAAATGTTACAAATATATCAGTGGAAGTTAATGAAAGATAAAAACAAAAAGTACAACTATAAATAATAACAATTGAACAAACAGGTTGAATGGCAGTTTGTCCAAATGTACTTAAATGACCACATGAAACTTATAAACCTGAATGCATGGAATATAAAGAACATGGTACAAACCAAAATGAGAGAGTGAGTGAGATAAATAGACGAGAGAGAGAAAGAGAGGGAGAGAGAACAGAAAGAGAGAGAGAGCAGAAAGAGAGAGAGAACAGAAAGAGAGAGAGAGCAGCAAGCCACCGATGGGGTTTCAGAGAAGAGAGAAGCCGAAGAGGTGCTGAAAGTAAAGCTCAGAGGGGTAGTAGCAGGATGTGTTGCATACGCTCACTTGTGTGTGGTCCCATTGGGCTGAACACACTCACTTGTGTGTGGTCCCATTGCGCTGAACACATTCACTTGTGTGTGGTCCCATTGCGCTGAACACATTCACTTGTGTGTGGTCCCATTGCGCTGAACACATTCACTTGTGTGTGGTCCCATTGGGCTGTACTATTTACAACGAACAAGGATTTAAATAAAAAATGTAATCGCCAAAATATTCTCACATAGCACATAGACATCCAAACATTTGTGTGCATTGGACCTGTGTGTTCCCAATGGCAATATGCAGAAATGTGTAGACTGCCATGAATTAGATTGACATTACCATGATCAGACTACTGCCCAATGATCAATTCAAGACTAAACATCGATATATTACATTTCTATTTATTTACAGATAGTTTTAGATGTTACAGCCATCTGCAGGTCAACTCTGTGCTTAGGCGGCAGGGGTGCATTCACAATGCGGGGACCGCCTTCTCCTTCATAGCAGCAGGTGGTGGAGACTTTGTGGGGGTTGTTACCTCAGCCTACAGTACCTACAATACCATACCATGTCCTTTGTTTTTAGATCTGAGAGAAGTCCTCTTAAGTCAGACTTTGGAAAGCTGGGTGTCCAGTTTCTAAATTTGATCATTCTCTGAGTGAGTTTGGCCTTACAGTTCTTATTCCTGCATGGCGACAGCTTCAGGATTGAGACTGCAGTGAACTGCTGCAAGGTCTGTTAAACGGTTTATTGCATAAGTTTTCACTACTGGTCCTGATGTACTTCCAAACTTTGCAGACCTCATACCAGCCCTATGTGCACTATTCAAATACATTTTGCTCAAATGAAATCATTTTAACGCTCTAGCGCTCTACATTACAGATCTCGTGTGACTCTATAACTATAACATTCAGAGAGGTCTAACATAGCATGTAACAAGATGGAACAGCACATTAGCTCTGTTGGTGCATACATAACATGCTGTTGTATTCAGTTCATGTAAAGTGTCAGGATCACTGCGTGTCCCTTTGTCATTTGGATGTTTGTTTGAAATCGCTGCAAGATGGCTGCGTCTGTGGAGTCCTTACACATTCCCTGGGAGGCATTTCAGGACCACGGACAGAGTCCAAGCCAAGCGCACATACCTTCCTCAGGACCACGGACAGAGGCCAAGCCAAGCGCACATACCTTCCTCAGGACCACGGACAGAGGCCAAGCCAAGCGCACATACCTCCCTCAGGACAACGGACAGAGGCCAAGCCAAGCGCACATACCTTCCTCAGGACCACGGCCAGAGGCCAAGCCAAACGCACATACCTTCCTCAGGACCACGGCCAGAGACCAAGCCAAGCGCACATACCTTCCTCAGGACCACGGCCAGAGACCAAGACAAGCACACGTACCTTCTGGCATAAATCCTGATTAAGAACTTGAATTATGGAGCCCTTTTAAGTTACAGATACTTGGTTCAGTGAAGTGAGACTATACAACAAGGCCTTTTTTACATTGTTACTGTGTCATTTTGTGCAGTGTAATAGTAATCATAGTTTTATGACACGTTGACACTCAAGGCCTACCCTAACCTTAACTCTAGCCCCTTTTCTAACCCTAATATTGTATTCATTTAATTATAAAGCATTAATGTACAGTTACTTACTGTGACTCTTAACACAATGTTAAACTGTACGTAATAGTATTGTCACTCTGTATGTAGGGGTATGTGATGTAGAATGCAGTCCTTAATTCCTAAATATGAGAAAAAAAATCAATGAGATTATTTTGTATATGCAAGGCCATCAGCAGCAGCAGCAGCACCATTCTTTAGGTTTAAAAGCAGTCTTTATACCCTGTTGTTTTCCTCTTTTCTCCTGACTGGAATACGTGTATATCTAGCGATGTGATTTTCACAGAGGGAATCCGCAGCTTCTCCATGGCAGAGCTTCAGTACGTCTCTGTGCTGTTCTGTTTTTCTGTCAAGCTTAAGCACAGAGCTGCATTCTCATTGCCGCATTCAAAACAAAAGCTTGATGAACTTGGCAAACACTTCAAATGAGGAAACTCTGAATTTTTGAAGGGGGAAGAAGTCAATGCTTGAGAGATTTCCTCTGCAGTCTTTTCATGTCCCTTGAAGGGAGAATCTCACACAGTCAGGCCCAGCAAATTTCTCGGATTTTATTCCAGGATGGCTTTTGGACGGAGCCCAGTTATAACCCCCCCCCCCCCTTTGCATTTGTTGGATAAGAGCCAGACAGTTAAAGGTACTGCATGCTAATCTCCTTGTCATAACTAGAGACATCAGGATGGGCCCAGATGGTGAATAACTCACAAAAGTCTTGTGTTCACACTGCATTTGCTCCTGAGGCAAGTCTTACGTCTGGACACTTGGGCAAAGACAAGATGGTAGGTAATTAACGTTGCACACTATAAAAAGTTTCTTGATGAGGTATACAGTCTTTGAAGTTATCCCAAAGTCTGCTCCTGAAAAATGCTAAAGTGGGATGTCATTAGATGTAAACTATTTGCATGTCTTGTGACTTCTGAGTGACATATCAACAAAGTCATCATGTCATTAACTAAATGATACTGTTGTGGTTTTATAGATATGTCATACTAAAAGGCTTGCGTGCATGTAATTAGTCTGATTCATGAACTGTTTTATTTTATTGAACTGCTGCAGACATAAATAATGCAATGATTTGCATCAGCGTTACCACTTGGTCACAAATTGCTGCTGTGCACGATGCTCCATTTCCACATTCCCAAATGTTCATTCAGAGAGAAGGAGCAACAACAAATGTGTTAATCATTTAGTTAATAGGACTTAGGCGTTAATAATTGAGTAAGATTTGTTTTGTTTGTTTGCCATATGTTTGTGAATTCATAACATTGTGACTGAACATATCCAGCACACCCTGTCTTGTGTAAAACAAGAGAATTGTGAAACAATTGAGTAGCACACAAATGTCCAAATCCACAAACTCCACGAAGTGAAGAAGTCATCGTTGTGCAGGAACACTTCTAGCTCCCTGCCAGTCTTCATCAGCTGAAACAGCAGACTGAAACTGCAGGCTGGAAGCTTAGCCCTGTAGCTATCCAACACCCCCCCCCCCCCCCCCTTCACCCAGCAGAGCTACACTCATCCACCCTAACCCTTACTCTCATTAACAGAGGAGGGGCATGCCCCCATGTAGATGCCCACAGCCACACAGACCCACTTCTCCCCTTCAATACCCTAACTATCCTCTCATATCTCAAAGAAAGGAAGCATCAAGGCCCTACATCAATGTGTTTCTACACAAAAGGGGGGGGGGGGGGGTAATGAGCCTCCTTCCAGTAGAGATATGTGATAGACCAGAGTCTCAGGACAATTGCCAATTGTGAAGCTCTCCCAAGCCTGAAGTTTCTTGCTATTACATGTATATCGCTTCTTCCCAGCACCCAACACTACATTTGAATTACAAATGAGGTTTGTAGGACAAGTAGCTGGGTGAAGAAGAGTGATACAGATTTGAAGCTGATTTAGGTCTTCATAAATATCTACTGTGGGCTTTCCATTCAGTCCATTCTTTTCCAAAGCCATAAGCTTAGGCCTCTCTTTTCTTCACATATAATCAGTGAACCTATCAGTGAACCTCTTCTCCATCCATGACTGGGTATCTACTCCAGATCCTACGTGGGGCTCACTGTCCTTTTCAAAAGAGTTTATGAAGTTCACCACTCTGGGCATATGTCACAAAACACATTTCACAATTTGAAAAGGCTCTCTCTCTCTCTCTCTCTCTCTCTCTTTCTCTCTCCCTCTCTCGCTCTCTCTCTCTCTCTCTCTCTCTCTCCTCCCTGCATCAAATCGCTTTTAAAAGGTGAGGCTCCATTAGCCCAACAGAAACCCATCCCAGGGAAAGAGTTGTCACCTTGAGAACGATCTGTCCACACGATTGACTGACAGGGCGCTATGAGGCAGGGCCTGTTTAGAGCAAACTGAATCTGCCAACCAGCCTCACTGATTTTCAATCAATTTCTGCTGCAGAGGATTTTACAGAAGCCCTCGCCCGTGTCAACTTCAAACCACCAGAGGAGAAACCTCTTCTGTATTCATCACCCTCACAGACTTATAGGGAGACCAGACAGCACTTTCAGACTTGCATACTTAATTTCTCCTGCGTTAGTCCAGTCAAAAGTAGTTAGAATGCTGCATTAAATGATGTGTAGTACAGTGCATTAATGATACATCACATAAGGCAAGCTGTAAATGTAAAGTCCACTAGAGTTAAGTGAGTTATTTTATTTTATTTTATTGAATATGCTTATTCAGTAAGTTACATTTACATATATATACGTACATGATCTGACAGTATTGAAGTGCACTAGAAAGGAGATAGTTAGCTAGACAGTATTTTCATGTAATTTATGCAGATTCTGTTTCATGAAGCAAGGCACCACGAGCAAATACCATTCGGTAAATTGGTGTCCGCTGCTTTAATAGGACTTGTTTGCACAGAGCAGTTAATAGACTTTCCTTTTGGAGTCCCAAGAGTACACACAGGCTGTACAATCTGGCAATACTTTCCCTGGGAGGAACATGGAGTCCCTCATGCCTTAAGTTTGCTAAAATCATTTAAATAAAGACCCTTTTTTTGAGGAACCTTTTCAGTGAATTCTGGTCCTCGCCTCCCACCAGAGACCGTACCTCAGCTCCGTGGGCTGAGTCTGCTCTCGTGGTCATCACTGGATCGGTGTTTTAGACGGCGCTGCAGGGGAAATTCTTAGCTTAGAAACTGCGTGTCAAAAAGACCTTAAAGAGTGTGTAGTCCTACTCACAGATGGCAGCATTCTGTTAAATGAATTTCATAGCAATTTTGGTTCTCTCAGGAAAATAGAAACATTACAGTTGACCAGTTGTAATATCTTGTTTGGGATCAATCAACTGCTAATGTTTCACTGTGAGTGGTTAGGTGCTTAATCAGCCTTTGCTGTGCATCACACTCATGTGTGCCGACTCGAGCGAGTTAAGTAAACAAATAGGTTTGCAGTCTCATTAGTGCCATTTCCACCTTCACAGGGCCAGGAAGGAGTAGCTGGCTTAATGATGTGTAGTTCACGGGCTAATTAATCAGATCAAAAGTAAAGTATATTCAACAAGCCCTTGGATAGTGCACTGAGAGTGGAGCAGCTGACTTTAGCCGAGGAAAATGCTGCAATGACGTATTTAATCCTGTCAGGACTCTTGGGAAAAAGATTGCTCACACATTAGCAGAAACGTGCATGGATGATGTAACTTTTTAATTGCATTTTCACCAGCACTAACAGTGCTCCTTTTTTCATCGCAACAATGATGAAGTGTATCGTATGCTGGGAAAAGGCCTGATCTGGCCAAGAGCAGGACATTGTTTGAGATAGAAGAGATTTACCAGAGTTTCTTCAGTTCATGAAAAAGACCATGAGCTAAATTAATATGCAGACACCAACTTAGAAGTGTTTTATCAATTAGGTACACACACACACCAGTCAAAGGATCATCCCTTCTATATAAGTGAGTTAATCCATGTAATGCCGATAAGAGTTAGGGGATTATAACCTGAAAGTGGCGTAATTAGCTCCTCTGGGCAAATGACGGAGGAGCAAGAAGCCATGGGGTACATACGAAATAGCCTCCCGAACAAACCAGACCTGAGAGGATGGTGAATGTGAGGTGGACTGCTTTACATCTCTGATGGACTGAGATTTTGCCTGGTCTTACTATCAGATTGTAGTCTTTCAAAGAGGGCAGCTGGTTAAGCTTTGATCCGGTCATTAGCATTCAGCATGAATCATACTCTGCCGTCTCACTGCGGCGTCATGACCTACTTGGACTTGTGCGCCTCCTCGAAGATCGTGCTCCTGGTGCCGGGGCTCACCCTCAACATCCTGGTCCTGACGTCGCTCCTGTCCTGCGTGCTGGGGATGCGGAGGAGCCAGATCAGGAACAACGTGGCCATTTTCATCCTCGGCAGCACCGTCTGCAACCTGGTCAACATCCTCCTCTGGCCCCTCACCATCCACTGGAAGATCGAAGGGCGCTGGGTGTTCAGCAAAAGCCTCTGCGAGTTCATGGTGAGCGCCAAGCACGTGGCCCACTCTGCCTCCTTCCACTACGTCTTCTTCATCTCCTTCTCCATCTACCTGACCATGGTGGGCAGCTGCAGCCGGCTGGTGAACAGCAAGTTCTTCCTGGTCCAGCAGATGCTCTTCCCCTTCCTGCCCGTGCTGGTGAAGGAAGTGTGCCAGTGGGCGCTGGTGGGCCGCGTGCATCACCTGGACCCAGTCAACCACACCTGCTTCGCCTACATCAACGACCAGGCTATGAGGATCCTCATGCTGGTGAAGATTCTGGTTTTCCTGCCCATCAACTTCTACATCTACGCCCATATCCTGGTCACCATCTTCCGCAGCGCCAGGCAGATGCACAGGAGCCAGGCGGCGAACAAGAAGCTGGCCAAGATGTTCGGCATCATCTCTCTCATCACTCTCTTGGCGCACATACCTGGTAAGAATGGATGTTCTGTGGTTTGTGCAGATGATGCAAAGTGGAAATTAAGCACATGATTTATTGCATTTTTTTCCATCACAAAATATTAGTTGTATTTTTAGGTTATCTTTGCCACTATACGCATGAAACTAAGTGTTGTTAGGTTTTGTTTTAGTTGAACACAGAATATGTATATTTACTGTAATGTCTGTCTGCCACAACTGTAATGAACATGTGATTATATCCACTCCACTAGAAACATTATCCACATGGATTATCCACACGCTCTACCGCAGCCTTTTGTGTGTTAATCATATGAATGTGTCATTTTAGGAGGGGTGTTTGAACTGATGGAGGAGCCCACCGTTTGCCAAGAAACTGTCAAAGAGTTTCTGCTCGACCTGCCTCTCATCTCGGGCCCCGTGGTCCTGCTGTGTATGAACAAAGAGTTGCAGACGCAGTGCCTGATCCTTCTGAAGCGCGGCTCGGCCGGCCGCCAGTCCTCCTGCCAGTCCTCCTGCCAGTCACCCACCGCCTCCAGCGAACAGACCAAGTTCCTGACATCAGATGTGATGACAACTGAGTCACAGTTATGACGCAAACCTGGATCCTGCCGTAAACAGTCATCCAACATTCGCTTATTATACTGATGTGGTATAAATGAGTCGGCCAAATGTGAGTAGGCCAGTGTGAACACGTTTGTTTTGGTTGATGATAAAGGGGCGATGAGAGATGCTATTTGTTTTCTGGTCGAGAAACCTGTAGCAGAAATTTTATTTAAGGGGGTTGTGGTGGCTTAGCTCGCGCTCCTGAACTAAAGTGCTTTGTGTTGTCACATGATAAGCTAGGTTTGTTTACTTTGTTAGTACTTTAGAAGCGTCATTGCATATGATTATAATGTACCATAATTGTCAGAAAACGTATAGGCTCAGGTTGATATATGACATTATGTCAACATTGCATTGTTTAACTTTTGTTAAGTAGTATAATGCGATCGATATATACAGTTTGGGTTTGTGTTTTAGTGTGTCATCTTAGTTGTCAATTGGTTACAAAATTGTGAACCGCAAAGGTTTAATATTCCAATTAGCTTGCCGAACAGATACACATGGACAATGTGTAAAAGCTAAAGCTAAAAACCGAGTGGACCTTTTTCTCCACGTGGTGCTGATAACATGGATTCCTACTTTGCTACAAAACGGAAAAATGCTTGCTAGTGGCTCATTCAGTATAGTCAAGGATGGACCTCTAGTGGATAAAAAGTGTGCCTGCAGTATCCACCCTGAAAAAAAAAAACACGCTGGTCATGTATGCTTACTGCAGTGCCTCTTTGGGCGTGGAGCAGTAGGTTATGAAGGTGGGGCTGGTACATAATGCATATGTGGAAGCAGAAAAAATATGAAACACCACTAGAGGGTATTTTAGCCCTTTATGAGAAGAATTAGATAGATCGAAGAATAATCTCTTTAACCTCCACAATTCTTTCATTTTTGGGAGAGGCCATTTTTTATTTTTTTTTAACTTTGTCTTTATTGGAAGTAAGACACATAAACATAATGTACATACAGTAACAGAAATAATGTACCAACATACATTGGAAAATAGGTTAACAGAAATAAATTACTATTAAAAAAAAAGAAAGAAAAAAGAAAGAAAAATGAAAAAACATACAAGGGTGAACAAGGGTGAGACTTTACAGGAGCCATATTATGAATATATGGGTCCTTTACTATATAATATAATTCTTAGTATTCTATAATAGGGAGAGACCATTTTAACAGCAACTCATTTTCTGTTCTGTTGTCAGTCAGCAGAACAAATGCACAGGTATTATTCCAACTACTCATACTGGATGCCACTGTGAGGTGTTTTGGGCAAGGCAAAGTTCAAATATCATGTTTTTATCAAAACTGTACAGATTTGTGTTGTTAAGATAGTTACACTATATGCAAAATGTTTGGTGTATTGATGTGGTTTCCTGTGGTATAAATATCAATCCTCTCTGATTTTTTTTTTTCCTTTTTGCACCGTATTAAAGACACATAACCACTATTCATTATCTGCCATTGGGGCTTAATGTTTGGTTACTTATTTTCTCTATGTTAAAGAAAATGTATCTATTATATACTAATGGGACAGCAACAGAATTTACTAGAACAAATCCAAAGTTTGGTAGTTGTTTTCAAGCCCTGTGGCTGAAATGCTGCTTTTAATAAGCATCGTTTTGTCATAATTCATGACTGAAAAAGTACAAAATAGACTTAAAACAAGAAGAACAGAGCAAAGGAACGAGAGAGAGCGAGCATAACTCGTAATTGGGAACACGAGGGTAAATGAGGGACACTAATTTAATTGAATGTGAGGTCTTCAGTGTGAAGGAGGGCTTAATTGCATTAAGCTAATATGCATCCCTTTAAGCACAAATAGACATTTAACAGCCTCAGTGGCACATACAATTGGGCTTTTATGGCCACAAAAAGGATCTTGGACTAATTACTGAAAATAAAGATGAATGTTGTAGTGCGGTTCCTATAGTTGCCTGCCTCGTTTGGCTTCTAATTCTTTTCATATTGAGTGTCTTATCAAGATGCTCTCTGAAATCTGCAAGGATCAGAGGCATGTCTAGCAACATTTATTTTGAGCCGTTTGGCAATTTTATCCAAGGTGAACAACAGTGAAGCAGAAAGCCATCCAATTATACATCTGTCATGGGAGCCTTTGATTCAAAATGCTGGAGGGACTGAGGACATTATGTAACCTATGAGTGATTTTATAAAGTTTTACAACACTACTATTAAAAACATTGAAAAATCAGATGTGGTACTTTATCTGTACACAATGTCCGTGGTATGGGTGGATTTGGACCATTATAGAGACCAATTCAATGGAATCAGAAACAACCTCACCAATCTTTTTCTTCAAGTCGGAATCTGATGGCCTACAAGTTTAATGAGGAGACTCAGCCATTATAAAGCAGTTCATTTAGCAATGGCAATTCTCCCAATGAATAGTTGTAGTGCTGTTCCTTTGTGAACATAACTCTTTGAATATCATTATCCAAAAGGATACTGGAATTGAGAAAATGGATTTCTGTGGATGCCATTACCAGATAGTGGTGGTTCCGTCCTAGCCATGGTTGCTAGATGGATTGAGTGGGAGTGAACTCAAGTCACGAATTTCAGTAAATTTAAGCAATCCATTTGTGACTGTTTTGACACATCCATCAGCATGTAGGTGTTCTACGCCACACATACAGCACAGCTTGAGACGGGGGTCGATTCTATAACAAGGTGCACCTCACTGCACTGAGTTTTTATGACAACCTCTCCAGCTCTTGAAAAATGGCATTAATTCTGAAAAACTTTGTTCTTGTACTTCACAGATAGTGCCCGTCAGAAATACGTACCATTTATTTAGATTATTAGATAGATTATTTTCTTTGTTAATTTGTCAACCAGTGTTGGTATTCTTATGTTGGTAAATAAAGACTATGGCCATTTCATAGTAACTAGAGAACAAATTGTCAACTAAGAATTAACCAGGTCTATCGGAGTTTAAGGTTTTTGCACCAAATAATGTAAAATAATACAATTTGATGCAAAATAATCACATTATATAATTATAAAAATAATATAAAATAAGATCATATGAAAATAATTTTCATAGAATGGTGGTTATGTGATTCTGGATTTTCAATCGCATTTGGCAATCGCACGTGCACTTGGACCTTATTAAAGCTCAGTTGACGAAATCAAATTGATTGCCAGAACACACAGCGCACAAAAGAAGATGTGTTTTAAGTCCCTGATGGAACCCTTGATCACAACCCTGACAGAGATGCAACAAAAGAGTCAGCACCGTAGACCTCAAACTCAAAAGCCTGCTGACTGCCACTGAGTAACACGTCAGGGCCCACCTCATTTAGAATATCAAAGATGATTCAGCGCATAAGAAAGACAAAGGACCCTTCAGAAGGACCTTATTAAAGCCCCTTCAGAAGGCTTTTGTTTGATGTCGGGTTATGTTGGTGTCAGTCAGGCGCTCGCAGGTTCATGTGTGAATCACAGGGGTACTAGCCCATGGCCTGCCGCACCCCTTCAGAGGACCGGCTGGGACAGATGACAGGTGGGGGAAGGTGCCCTCAGATTCGGGAGATCAGATCAGTTTTGGCTCAGGCAGTTCCATGTGTTTGCACCCGAAGGCTAGCGCTGTGATCTGTGGGGCTGTTGTGTGCCTTGCGGTCGACTCCCTGACAGCCAGCAGAGGGCGCTCTTCTCTCACAGTTGGAAGCATGGCCCCTGCCTATGATTCGTGCTTTCTCTGGAGGAAATCACCCTCACAAAAATCAGCTGTGGCAGCCTGTGTTATGGATCCACATATCCAATTTAAACCTAAAACAAAAACTCTTATAGACCAATGTTTTTGTAGCGCACCCTGTATTACAGCAAGTACACTGAGAACAAAGAAACAGTAGTCCACTTCATGAAATGTCACAGCTGTGTTCTTATCAGTCTCCAGGAGGACACTGCGAAGCAAAGCGTTTCTACAAAGGAGAACCTCAGGGCTACAGCACCTGATAGCTATCTGCAGAGACAGTTGACCAATGGTCCTGCCGACCTCAGTCATTATTTGTTTTTCAGGGAAACCTGTGCTCGACACGACACCAAGAGCTTCTAGCTGTCAACGCTGAGCAATATCTCTCCTCTCACACGTTCACTTGGCATGGATTGTGTGCAGCAGGTGGTCTACCTCACACTGTGTCTTGGCAATACAAAAGAAAGTAACACACAATAAATTGTTTCCTGGTGTATGAATTGCTGTTGTTGTTCCTTTGCGGACGCTTGTTTGTTCATTGCTCATCATACAGAAAAAGAAAATAAACATCATGTTTCCATGGTGAGGAATCAAAGCAGATGATGTAAATACTGCAATGGCTCAATGTTTGTGCAAAGCCCTCGCCGTCTGCTTTCAATATTTGAGAGAGGATCCTGTCAGCTGCAACAGAGCGTGTAACTCCTTTGTTTTATAGGAGGGAAAACACATTTATTATAATATTCAATTTGTGATTTCAGCTGGCCACATACGTCTTGATTCGCTGTCTTTACTCTCAGCACAGCTTACATAAAATCTTTCCTTGATTCAAAGAATAATTTCAGGTCGTCGCGGCAAGAGTGTCTTCAGTTGCCTAGCAACTCCAGCCCTATCGAGGACTAACTTGGTGCTGCTGTCTGGTCTGTGAAGGTAATTCAAGGGGCAATCTGATTTTAAAATAGGCTCTCTGTGGGCGGGACCTGAACTTTACATCACTGTTGCTGTGGGCTAGTGTGCCCAATTTGGGCTGGATAGCTTGTCGAGCTGGATAAGAGGATGATACCATTATTACCCTAATAAAAACACCTGAACCATTTGCCTTCGAATTACATTCTCACTGCACGCAGAGCGTGCTTTTTCCTGAGAGCGTCCAAAGGAACCGGAGTGAGACTGACACTTAGATGACTCAGAGCAGAATCTTATCGTATGAAATAGAAGAGCCTATGACTCTATGAGCAGTGGAACTCGCTCCTTTACTGTCATCACCGATGACCATCATGAGTGCAGGATGGTTTTTATTGGACCAGATTGTACTCCAACATCCAATTAGGAGGAAGATAAAGAGGTTTTATCAGTCCGTGGAATAAATCTGTATTTACTGTTGCTTTGTACTCTCAATTATGAATGCATTCTGATGGCCTCTGGCAACATTTTTAATTTCATCCAGCCAGCCACGGAAGAGCCTTCCTTCCTGCACATTTTGATCAAAAGACACACAGACAGGCGGCCCAGACTGGAAATGTGTGGCTCTAGTAGGCTTGTTTCAGGTCTAGTATATTTGAGGTGTTAAGTGCTGTAATGTTGTGTAAGCTTGATCCAGGGCCAAGTCAATGTAATGCAAAAATGGTCATTACAGTAATCCCAGAGCCTGCACTAGAGGGAGTGAGGCAGAACTCTTTTGAGCATTCCATACCAAATTGGGCCAATATCATCACTTCCTCATCACTGCCATTGCATTCGTTTCCGCTGGGAGAGCCAAGGTTTAATTGCTAGTTCTGCACAGAGGGTGGAAAAATTCAATTGAAGGGGTGTTTCGTTGCAATGCAGTTTATTTTCTGAATATTTAGAAAGAATCTTGAACATGAGGGGGAAAGGCATATTTATATTTTCCATTGGGAACTACCTGGCAGAGCTGTAGGTATTATCCACTGATTGTGTGCTCATGCCAGCCCATGCCTGGTAATGGTGGCGTCAGTGTGGGGTTGCCATCTGCTTCCTCATCATCAAGATCAAAGTATGCGCGCAGCCTCAAAGTTGAGCAGCCCTTTCTGTGGTGCTTTGCGAGAGAATGGTTTACTCTCATTAAAATGCTACCAAAGACTGAGCCCGTAGCTATTTTTTTCCCCTCTTGCCGTGTTTCCAGGTTTTTCCGGTCTTACTGGGCGTATGCTTTTGTAAAACAATTCTCCGCTGCCTACAGCAAATCACCTTCCCTTTCATGCAGCTCTCCATCCCTGCATTCATTAAAGTTTCATGCCTGATTTTTTACTTTGATAGCGTATGCATATTGTATGTGGGCTCAGATAAGGCAGGTTGCCTCACGTGTCTGATCAGGCTGGACGCCTCCTCCGCAGAGTTCTGTGGGGTCAGGCGCTTCACTTGCTATTTACCATCTTCATGTTTGCTGGACGAGAAGATGAAATACTACCACCCCTTGCTCGATTTATCAAAGTTCATCATAATATCTATTCCATGCCCTTTCAAGAAGGACATTTTCTGTAAACAAATATACAGTGGAGGATGCAATGTTTCATATTAAACCCCTGCCTCCCATCCTGTGCGCATCATCCAATCCCGTGTGCACACCTTCTGATGACTTCCATCGCAGGCAGGACCTTCGTGTTGTGGAGACTGGCTACAGGGTTTAGACTGCAGCGCTGTATTATTCCATCCTGTCGGTTCTCTCAGACGGCAGCGTGGAGAATAAAGCCGAATAGGCACCTCCGACACCATCAGACGTGACAGCTGTGGTAATGCTACATTCTACAGTTTTTCAGGGTTTGGAAATAGCAATTTTACAGGCATGACTGTGGAGGTAAAAGGGCTGACTGGATGCCAAATCCATGTGTGAACTGGCTGAAGGAATTAGTGCGCCACTATATGTTATATATGATATATTGTAGTCTGGATTAAATTTAGCCCCACAACGGTTCTCTCTCTTTCACTCTCTCTCTCTCTCACTCTCTGTCTCTTTCTCTCTCTCTCTCTTTCTCTCTCTCTCTCTCTCTCTCTCTCATATGTTCCCAGATGCATTTGCACAGCTCTCCTTTTGCCTCTTAAAATCACTTTGTCACATAGTGATGCATCATTTCACATGCTAAATTTTTTAAAAGTGGGACTGGAAATCCTTTCTGAGCATGCAATATCCATTAGGGAGAAAAATTATTCATGTGATTCATGTGCATTATTTATCAATTGATGAAGAAATATATTTCTTCCTTACTTCATCACTATTGTCATCCATTCAGGGCCCAATTTTTCAGGATCAGTTCTTCATTTTACTGGGGGTTCTCAAGTGGCTTCGGAAGGACACCATCATAGGTGTGAAATGATCTGAAAGCGTGTGTTGATGGGATTTCTGAGAATTCTCCATTCCATTTCAATAAAACATGGCATACCCTAAAACTCCACCACATCCTGAAAACTTTTTTGCATATAGGTTCTCTTTTTGCACCCCAAGTCACCACTGCATGTGTTAACAGTGCACTGCATTCCTCCTTTCAGAGTGAAGGGAGAATAGCTTGTGTTTATGTAACCTGCATCCAATCTGTTTTGTCACTTGCAATGATATAACTGCAAAAACCTGGCAGGTTTATTCATTTAGCACTTTTCATACACAGAAGCTATTTAATGTGCTTTACATAAATAAAAGCAGAAGGAACATTCACAGGAAAAGTAAAGACCATGTGCTTAAAAGTGAATAACAATTAAAGATCAAAATTGTAACAACAAATTAAGTATAAAGTACATTAAGTAGCAATTAAAAGGTAATTAAAATGAAAATATATATAATAAAAAGGAAGTACAAAGTAATAATTAAAGACAGCAATATAATTAAATGATACAGTGATACATTAAAAGTACAGTGCAGTAAGAATAGAATGCAAGTCTAAAAGCTTAATCATAGGAACTGTACATGAAAAGAGAAATGTTTTTAACCTGGATTTAAAAATAGCTACATTTGGGGCACATCTAAGATCTGAAGCACGAAGCACAACAGATAAATGCTGCTTCACCATGTTTAGTCTAGACTCTGGGCTCTACTATCTGACCTGAGCTAAATGCTGCTTCATCATGTTTAGTCTAGACTCTGGGCTCTACTATCTGACCTGAGCTAAATGCTGCTTCATCATGTTTAGTCTAGACTCTGGGCTCTACTAGCTTACCTGAGCTAAATGCTGCTTCACCATGTTTAGTCTAGACTCTGGGCTCTACTAGCTGACCTGAGCTAAATGCTGCTTCATCATGTTTAGTCTAGACTCTGGGCTCTACTAGCTGACCTGAGCTAAATGCTGCTTCACCATGTTTAGTCTAGACTCTGGGCTCTACTATCTGACCTGAGCTAAATGCTGCTTCACCATGTTTAGTCTGGACTCTGGGCTCTACTAGCTGACCTGAGTCCATGGAGCCCAGCTTGGTTTATTTTCTTCAAACATATCAGAGATGTATTCTGGGCTTAAACCATTCAGTGATTAATAGACTAGTAACAGCGTTTTAAACTCTATTCTGTAGCTAACTGGAAGTCAGTGTAAAGATTTTAAAACTGGAGTAATGTGCTCTTTTCCCTTGGTCCTGGATACAACTCTAACAGCAGCGTTTTGAATGAGCTGCAGCTGTTTAATGGTCTTTTGGGGAAGACCAGTTAAAAGACCATTACAGTAGTCCACCCTACTGGAAATAAAAGCATGGATGAGCTTTTCGTGGTCTTTTTGATTCTGGCTATATTTTTAAGAAGATAAAAGGCTGTTTTGATGATTGCTTTGATATGGCTGGTGAAAGTGAGATCTGAGTCTATTAGATTTCTGACTTGGTCTTTGGTTTTCAGAGCCCAAGAGTCGAGGTGTTTGCTAATGCTAATTCTCTTCTCTTTTCCAAAACACAAGAATCTCTGTTTTGTCCTTATTGAAGAAAACTTTTGGCTCATCCAATTATTAATTTGCTCTAAACATTGACACAGTGAGCCTATTGGGCTGTTGTCATCTGGTGAGTGAGCCAGATATATCTGTGTATCATCTGCATAACTATGGTAATCAACGCTGTTCTGTATAATTTGGCCCAAAGGCAGCATGTGGAGATTGAACAAAACAGAAAGAGTACGGTAAAGATGGGTAACTTTAGAGTTGTAATGCTACTCTGACAGTGTCTCATACGTTCCAGCATAATGCAATATAACTAAAATCTCCATTTGTCTGTTATCCATATGAATACCTTTTACACAACCTCGCAGAGGGAGATTCAATGTTTATGAGCTGAATAGAGGTTACAGGAAGGAGGTGCTAATTACTGTTTTATGTGGAGTGTAATATAACAACCCATAAAAATTCCACATACACATGAATCAACAGTGCGTATGCTAAGCAACCATGATCTAAAGCTGTGTTCTACACCGGCAACAAATGCATAAGTTATAACTCTGAATCTACCAGTGTTGTGACTGCAGTCGCTCCCTCCCCATCCGCACTTTGACAAAAGGAGCAGATGGAGCCTTTGCAGGTGGGAGATTCTCTCGCTCGTGCTCCCGAGGAAACGGAGGGAAATTAAGCTGCTAGTCTATTTGAATATCCTCCACGCAGCAGGGTCCCCTAGTATCAGTGTTTGATGGTGATAAATGGATGTGCACAGACGCTAATCAAGAGTACGCTTTGAAGGATTGACAGGATTGGATGATTGTTACTTTGGCTAATCTAAAGGCTTTCACTAGACAGATATGATAGATATGGTGTGATATACGTTTTCAATGCATGTATGTGTGTCAGGGTGGAGGGGCACCTTCATGTATGTATCTGTGATGTTTAAAGGGGGGGGGGGGGGGGTATGTCTGTGTGTTTGTTTGTAGTTGTGTGTCTGTGTGTTTGTGCGTAGCTGTGAGTATGTGTGAAAGTGTATGTATGAATGTACAGTGTGAGTGCACAAGGTCATATCTACTTCACGTAAACATGTCCAAATACATATATATTATTTAACACTAATCTGTTACATACACTTTTGCAGAAGCTGACACATCCAAGACACCCCTTCTGTCAACATAAATGATACAGGGTACAGAAAGATACACACACATAGACATGTAAACAGACATAGATACATACAGATACATACACACACATAGATATGTTAACAGACATAGATACATACAGATCCATACCTATATACTATATACACCGATAGATAGATAGATAGTTAGATAGTTATATAGATAGATAGCTCTGATACAGATGTACTAGTACCTTGTACTAGTTACTGAATTACTTGGAATCTCTCTCCCACCACACTTTGGTGAATAATTGATTTGGCTTCTTCCTTTGGCATGTAGTTACATTTCCCTTCCACCTGCTCTTAAATTGTGGTTGTCCAGCATTCTTTTTATAGCATGACGGTGTCCTACATTCACTTGCAATTTCATAGCATCCTCCTGTCCTTTGTATTATAGCCTGTCTGACATGAGGATGTCATAATACAATTATGGTAATAGCTATAGGTTTGAGGTAAATGTATACAGACACATATGGTTTATTGAAGCTGTAACAGATCATTATATGACGTTTTTATAACTATTATAGTTATCTTCTGCCATTTATTAAAACTATTTCATCTTTCGCTTTGCAATCTGGTTCCCCCTTCCTCTCTCTCTCTGACCATGCAAGCTGAACTAAACGCTTTTCATCCTCTCTGCGTCTGTGTCTAAGAATCTGAGTCACTGCGTCACCTCAATGGATCGTCACTTGGCAGAACACGGTCACCTCAACCTGCACGTCCCTGAGGCATGGCTTTCTACTGTAAGGGTCTGTGGTTGTCCAAATAGCATTCACAATAAACTCCCCTGCGTGTCACAGTTGTTTAGGTATGCTACATGTAGATGTTAGAACTAAATGAAATGGGGGACTCTGGATACACCAGGACTGAGGGTCTCTGTTGTACATTTCCTACCTGCATACCCATTATTTCCCCGAACATCAACTAAAAGTACAGCTCTTATCCCTGTATGTCTGTGCTCTGTAAGAGCTCTGAAGTCCATTTTATTGTTTACTCATTTCAGTGCTTCCCATAACACTGCAGTGATGGCACACACTGCAATTTCATGCCCTTCTATAACAACGCACACTAAACCGGGATTGAGACTGCTTTAGAATGGGTTATTGTTGACAGGGATGGTGGTCTGCTTTTTGCAGCTGCATTTATTGCCAGCTCCAGGCTCTGTGTGTTTCATGAGGAGACCGTGCGTTGTAAATGTCCCCCTTTTAGAGCAGCACTGTGAAATGTCGCAAGGATAAGGAATATTGTGTCAACACACAGCACGCCCAAATGAAATAATCCAAACACACTGTCATTAGTGTATATAACACGGTTTGTGAATACAGTACAGTACAGTGGGAGTGCTGTGATTTAAAAAAAAAAAAAGGTGATCATTGGTTCAGTGAGCAGCTTTTTCACGAAATCGTTAATTAGCTACATGACGTCTGAAGTACACTGAGAGCAACAACAGAGCTGTTCAGCTCACTATCTCAGCAAGATGTGTTAATCACTTCAGGTGCGCACAGTAATAGTAATAAAAACGGATGCGTCTGTAACACACTTGGAGACATGGAAGACAGCTTCTGGGGTGTGCTCGTGGAAACAGGGGGCGATCCGTTTAGAGGGAGAGAGGGAGCCCATTGCACTGATTCTCTCTCCAGCTCCACCTGTGATGCCCTGCTCACTGACATTGGCGCTTTGCATTCTGGGAACCCATCTGGTGGCACCACTGACAGGAGGAAACCTGCTAATTAGCTCACTCTGTAAAGGGGCTGGGTCGTGTTGAATCCCCAGCTGTCATTAAACACAGTCAGAGACCAGGGGAAGAAGTCAAGGGAGGCACAGGGGATATAATGCTCTAATTCCTCTTCTCATGATGAAGGGGGGAGGGATGCAGGGAATCCGTTCACGTTTCATCCAAGTCCACGTAAAGTCTACCCCCGATTCATGGATGTGGAAGAGAATGCACTTGCACACACACAAAAAATCTCTTCAAATCTCAGCTCTGGAGCTTGATAGTTTCATCTGAAGTGCTTCATGTGGACAAACTAAATAAATGACATGTAATAGAGGAAGAACTGAAGTAAAAAAATAAATAAAACCAAGGCTCAGGGTTGTTCCTCAAGGACAAAAGGAGCTGATGAATACCACCCTCAGCCTCCCTAAACTCACGAATGACGGCACAAAAATATCTCAGCATTCTGTGGGCATTGCAGTCTGGAGGCGTTAAAGCACAGCTTGGCCTGGACCCAGTCTGTCAAGCAACTGCATTTGCAGGATCTACTTTTCATTTATTTTAATAAATAATGTTATTTCATATTTTAACATTGACATTTTATACATATACACATACTATATATATTCAGAATAATTCACTCAGAGTTCACCAATGGCAGACGTGTATGCTAAGAGTCTATAATTGCACTTCAGTCATTCATAGAGCCATGTGTTAAGACTACAACACCACCTCTTAGTCCATCAAAGAGCACACACTGAGAATTGTCAGTCTTGCCCTCCCTTGGGGAAAGCTGTTTACACACAGGGCACACGGGGGCATTCCCATTCAATGATTAAATTACTGTTTTATCCTAGAAGCCCTACACCAGCCATTCAGATCCAAATTACTTCAATCTAAAGCTGTCGGTGGCACACTGCACAGGCACGGCGCCGGTCCCTGTGATTCTACACAGGCGTCAGCAAAGGCACTCTCCAGCCAATCACATGCCACAGGGGCAGTGCCACAGAGCAGTCCACCCATCTGCATGAGCCAACTGTGTAATTAGCATTCTGGTGGACCCCTCACAGACTGCCAAACAATAAATATGTAAATACAAACGTAACAAGAACCTTTTTGCCATGCCCTTTTCATAGTGCAGCATCAGTCAAAGTATTTTCTTAGAAATTATTTTGCAATGTCAAACAAATAACACACCCATAGGTCTACATAACTACTACTCTATTTATGGTTAATTTAACTGACATAGTACCTGTATGGCCATTACTAGTTAACATAATAATGCACATATTTTGTGTGCCTACCTTTCGTTTCGTACTGTATGTATTGTATTTTTCATTGCACGGGCGTTCGTCAATTATAGAGATTTGGAAGGATGTTTTGAAGAATTATATTAAAATGTACAGACATGCACGGTCATATTATACATCACTCAAAAAAACCGTTAATTGATGTAGAGTCGTCTCAAGCAGAAGCCCCAAAGTTGCTCTGCTCTTGCAAAAAAGAAGATTCAGTGTGCCTTTGGTTACCTAGTAACCCGCGCCTCCATTGGCGCTCCCGAGTACCCAGCAGTGTCCGCGCGGCGCGCCCCCGATAGCTCGTGTAGAGACCTCACGAGCAGGCAAGGCAAGGCAAGAACATCAAACGTTGGGAACAGTACTCCTTAGGAGAAGAACGCAGAAAAATGGAAATGTGAATGGAGTGTCAATAATGAAGCATCTTTTTCGCTGCAACCGACCAAGCGAATTGCATCCACAGTAGTATAAAATGAAATCTGACAGAAGTGCTTAGGATTACAACTAGTAAAAAGACTTCTTTTGAAACAAAATACCAGGAATGGATTTGATAGTTCGGCGAAACAGGTGAGACGTATTTTTGTGGTCTTTTGAGAGATGAAAGCTACTGTTCTAGAGTGTAGTGGTCAGTATGTCGGCCCGGTGGTGATATGAGTTAACTCCGTGTCCGTTAGAGATTCATCTGGTTATCTGCAGTGCATTGTTGTGTTACGCACTAAATTAAAACCATTTCTACCTCCGGTAGCGTCAATAGAAAATAAATGATGCAGCTAGGCTGTTCTAATTGTTGATAACGGTTAAATGCTCGTTGCATGTGCATCTTACGGTTTTACAACATAAATGTGCGAGCAGCTTAGAGATAACTAAACCCTTCTGCTCGAAGTTAAATGGCAGGGTCGCATGATGCGCTCCATTTCAACCATGTGCCGGTTAAACTACAGTACATATTATTCCAGTTGGAGGAGAAATGATACAGCCTCGCTACCAAGAGGAAGAAAGAGCACTTGTTACTTGAAACGGATTACATGTACGTTACATTTCTCATCGTTGTCCGTTGAAAAACCATACCGGTCCATAAAGTCTGTCTTGGTGATGTGTGTTTCAACTGTGAAATTCTGTATTGCAACCGATAACGGACTATCTGCACTTGAAACTTGCGTGTCTTCGTCGTTTTACCGCTAAGATAGGCTGTTTGTTCACTCCTCCATGTAATACTGTTATCTGTTCTTATGTAGTGTTTGGGGGCGAAAGAACGGAATAGATCGCAGTCTTTATAGTTAGGCAGTTATGGCTGGCTGTCAAAATCATCACTGATATTCGCATTTGCTGAAATGCCGGCTACATCTGTTTCCTACAAGACATAATCAAAATTATTAAAATCTGGTACATTGGCCAGACTTGACTGCATCGATGGTAGTCTATCGGCTATATTAGACCTACACATACTGAACTAAGGAGCCTAAAACTGGAAAATGTAATGCAAGGTTGTGGAAAAAATAGAGGAGTTCAGAGGAATAAGCTGCAACAAAACAGGTTTTGCGTAAAATATTTTTAAAAGGCTACTCTGTTTTTTTCTTCCAGTGCCAGTCCCATATTGTTGCGTTAATTTCAAGAGGCGCCGCTGTTTTTTTTTTTTAACCAAATATCATCCGGAAAGAGCAAATAATTAAGGGAAAGACCGCAATTACACATAAAGGAGAAAATAAGAGAAAAAATGTAAGCCTCTGAGTTGTCATGGTGATTTTGTGAATAAGCAATTGTTTGGCAGTAAGCGAAAGCTATTGGTGAAAGGAATTCCCCATGACAGTCTATGTTCCTCTGGACTTTGTTGCCATTCCCCTGCGATGGAATCATTCGCTTAGAGACGTATCGTTTGAAAACATTACCACAATTGTAGACATTTCCTTCTCACTAGCAGTGGAACCCTAGAAGTTTGTCATTTGAGCCACCGGTGTATTGGGTTGCTAAATTTGGCCTTTTTAATAGATTGCCATTCATGGCACCTTTTCTTGTCAATTCAATGAACACATTTATGTGGTGTGGCATTTAGCATCTTGTGAAGGATTATGCACGGTGGTGCCTCTGAAGTTCCTCTCTTACCCTGTCTTTATTCGTATTCTGGGCTCGTAAACAGGTCTTTTGCAAGTCTCCTGCTGCTTTAAATCCGATCCCTGCTCACGTACTGAAACTCTTGTTATTTTCTTTTTTGAGTCGTACTCATATGGTAGACAGCAAATCAGTGATATGAGGATTTTGTTGTCAGCCTAATATTTCTCTGTTGAAACACAGTTGAATTCTTGCATAGAATCAGCTTCAACTGAATCAAATTCATTCGTTTTTTATTGAGTCCAGATTGTAGTGTAGTGCATCTTACACAGTCAGTTAGATCTTAACACAGGTGTCGCTAGTTCAGAAGCTATGCTGAAGAGAGCACTTTTGCCTACAACAGGTGAATCACAAGTTGTCATTTAGAATACAGTTATTTGTATGATGTTAGATCGAGTTAAAACAGGTCTGTCAAGATCTAGTCTGTCAAGGCTTCTTATGACCTTACATGGCTTCATATTGAAGATAGGCCTAGATAGTGTCCCAATAATGCTTCTCTCTGTCTGTGGCAAATAGGTTTTGTATTTTCAGTTGTAATTTCAGTTCAGAAATGGTAATCGGTGTTCTCCATTACAGTGTTTATATTAGATGTTTACTGAGAACAAACAAGTTTGTAATTTGAGATTCTCTCGTGTCCGTGTGTGTGTGTGTGTGTGTTGGTGTGTTGTAAGTAATGCTTTTTATTCTGTGTCATGTGCGTATTGATTTCCTGCAAATTCTGCAACCATACAAGTGTACATGAAGGATATTCCTCTTCCGGTGAGGTCAAATCAGCGTGGCGTGCCACCACTGCCACCTTTACTGACCTCTAGCACAAAAAAATCATTGGACATGTGCCATCTTCATTCTCAGGGCCATTTTGATGCAGCCTTCCCATCTTAGCTCAAAATGTCTGACAAATTATGTGTTGGCGTTTCAAATAAGGTGTGTAACTGGTCGTTGAGTGACGTAAAAAAAATCCAGAGCATTTTTCTAACATATTTTAATTACAGGTATCTCACTTTTCCCCCGGAGGTTAATTAAATTGCTGGTCTGCAACCAGACTCATAAGAAGTTTGCTCTAGGAGCATGTTGGGATGTCACTGTAGTTTGCCGCATGAGAGATGTGAAGCAGGTGCTCTCCCCTGTCTTTCCTCTGTCAAAGAACTTGATCTGAAAGCAATTCTTTGTCTATTTCCTGCTCTTTCTCTTTCTCTCTCTCTCTCTCTCTCTCTCTCTCTCTCTCTCAAGCTCAAGCTCAATCTATCTCTCACTGTCTCTCTTTTTCTCGAACTCTGCTTTGTGCTTTTATCCTTCACATATCAAATGAAAGGTTGTATATTAATCCCTCTTAACTTGAAGGCACTATCACTGAGCTCGTTACTTCAGAGATCTTGTCTCCGAAGACGTGTTTTTTGTGTGTTTTTTTTGCATGTAAAATGCAGACGCAGACAGACAGAAAGACAGACCCTTATGCACATAAGAGAGACAGTCGCCAAAGGAAGAATATCTATACATTTGATTAGACCATTCCTGTTAATGCAAAGTACAAGGCTAAGACTGCTGCTCATTGTCTGTCTTTGAACATTGCCTTCTGTGGTCTCCTGAGACTTACTGTCAATTGAAAAGGTCAACAAGGCTAAGACCTGACTTAACATGGATCAAATTGAATGTGTGCATGGCAAAGATCTTGTACTAAATATCAAAGCAGCTTTAGCTGTTCTTCTAAGTTGGCAAAAAAAGGGTACATGGGTTTACAGTTCATGAACCACATAATTTGTGCATGAGGTAAGGATGCTGTAGATGGAGAGGCTGGAGATTCCAGGCAGGGAAATATAATTTGTTGAGGGTAGGACCTAAATGTCTGTTTTATAGCCCTTGTATGGCTTGTGTGATGCCACAAGAAAGCAACAGGAATGGAATCTAAATTTCCCTTGACAGCATTTCCCCGACCTTGTCTGAAAAGATCTCTTATACTCACGTTAAGTCCCCCTAAGCTTTTCACTTCCCAAAAGGACAAGGCAGTCATTGTCCCCCACACCCCTGTATGTCCCCTCCCCAAAGAGGCGTGAGGATGCCACTATCTTTTATTTGGTGTTTGCCTCTGAATGGCAGCTCTTCTCCATTCTACTCTTATTTAAACTCATATTAACATTTCTTTGGCAGAAAGGAGATGTTTTTCATTCTGTACCAAGAGAAATGGCATTTTCATAGGATTTAGGGAAAAAGTGCAGGATTCAAGCCCTCTGCAAGGGAAAAAAAAAAAAATCGAAGCCCATTTTCAATAATCACTTTTTCATATGCACATGCATTTGCGCAGAGCAAGGACAGAATCATTACAGGAATTTCAATCTATAAGTTGTTGCCACTTAAAATGTAAATGACCCCAAGTGCTTAGGATATTTTCGTCTGTCTGTACAATGTGCCCAGTGTCTCACAGCGCTGATAAGGCAAAAACGGCTCGAATCTTTTAAACACAAGTCAAATCAGCGTGGGTCACTTAATGCCAAGGGAATGTGCCTATAATCCCATCATCTATGGCAATGTATATTGCATAGTTGAGTAATGACTAGGCAACATCTATGCTCGTCTGGCCCAGATGGAGCACATTAGTAGTATTGTAAAACATATCCCCTAAACGTCAATACTGGTTTAATTTAAAAAGTGAAGGCCCAGGAACAGAGTCACTCCCGAGTCATGTCCATATGGCTAATGTTCATTGACTGATGCATATGCAGTTCAGCCGAGGTTCAGCCATTTGAGATCAAATGACAATTATATCTGGATGATGGGAAGTAGGAGGACTGGCTTGCCACTGCTCTAAATAGAACTGCTTGTCTGCTAATGGCATTCTGTTTCAAATGGGTGTCCTCCCATTCATTTTGAGCAGTGCAGGGTGAGGCACCTTGGGTTAATTTTTGTAATGCTGTGCCATTAGCTGACTGGTGGCTTTGGGAGTACAGGTGAATATACGTGATGTAGTGTCCTGAAAAAAAAATCACAATTCTGCAGAGGAAGCCAACGCAATACCGTGCTCTCACAGAGTTTGCTCTCTGGTGTATTTACACTGATTGTTATTCTGTGTGAAGTTCATACCTCTGCAGAAGACAGGAGCTTAAATCAAGGACAGAGCATGTTGTACCGTGGCAGCCCACTGCTATTTTGGACTGTTCTGCGCCTACAGAAGAGGGATGTATTTTTATAAATGCATCACTGTGTGTGTGTGTGTGTGTGTGTGTGTGTGTGCACGGAGCTGAGGACCTGGCGGAGGAGTTTAGGTCTTGTGGTGCGTGCGGCTATAAGGTACATTACACAACATTAGTTCACCTTCACTGGGAAGCCCACATGTACTCCTCACCTTAACATGGGGCAGCCTTAGTTATGTGTGCCTTGCACGGCATCCTGGCTGCCACGTTTCTTGGTGAAGTATATTGTGTATACAACAAAAATAACCTGGAAGCTTCCTTGAAAAATGAGTGTCTGGTACAGTATAACCCGCAATCTCACCTCTGCTCATGACATTCATTCATCACTCCGCAACACGTAGCCCGTGTCCTCCACCACGGCGGCAGGTTTGGACAAGTGCATTTCCATCTCTGGACATATGCACTGGCTGGTAACAATTCAGTGACCTACTCCAAAGTTCACAGCACTTACTGTATGCATCGTGGCCTTTTAAGTCAACGTGTGCTTCTTCTATAAAATAATAATACGAATTTTATCATATTAAATAGTCCATGATATGAAGTTTCATTGTAAAGAGCTTTTCATCAAAGGTTATTCTATTAATTACCCACCGTTTAGGTTGAAAAATGGCATTCCCTTGTACAGGAGGATAGTTTCTGGATAAATTAGCCAGGATGAGGCCCGGTGACTGAACCCAGGGGCTATCAGAGATCCCAAGGGCCAGGCTTTTAAGAAGCTTAGTGAAAGCTTGCAGTATGAAGACATGACATACAGCCCTGTAAATGGGGTGCATTTGAGTGCCTTCCATCAACCTATATGTGGGTCACAATCATCAAAAGCTTAATCCTATTCATGTTATTCGTTCTTCCCATTCATTTACTTTGTGAAATGAGTCTTTAGGGACTGCACATATTGTTCACACACCAGTAGAGCTGCTGCCGAGAGAGAGAGAGGAAATAGTAGGACTTTTCATACTTATGAAGATAGGGAAATCATTATGGGATGTCTGAAATGCTTATTGCCTTTTGCATTTCTTTTCCTCTCTCCTTATCTCTACATGATGGTGTGTATGTGTGTATTTGTCTGTGTCAAATCTTTTATGGGTGGGAATTACCACAGAAGCGACAATAGGATGCTATCACGATATCTGGGCAGCGATGCGATTCTTTACATTTTATGATACAGCAAGTATTGTGATTTGATTCTGCGATACATTGTGATTAATTTCTCGCATATATTACGTTTCGTATATTGTTTCGTATATAAGTCTATGCAGCAATCTTTGCGCAGTAAATTTGTTTTCGACTCTGACTTCCTTTCCAATTTTTCGCTGTGATGCAAGAGAAGAGCGAGGTCTTGTGCCATCTAATGAACTTTAGAAACAATGTTATCAAAGTAGACATATGTACCAAGTTAATATTGCGATATTTGGCTCCTGCATCAATATAATATTTTCCAGAAAAATATTGCGATCCTCTACTGTCTACCAATGTGTGCTGCTTGTGAGTGTGTGTGTGTGTGTGTGTGTGTGTGTGTGTGTTCTCGAATATCTGTGTATTACGCATCAACAGTGCATGTTCCGGTTTACCCTAAGTAGAAAGTTTTAGAGAATCCCACTGAATTAAAACGCATAGATAGCACAAGGGAGACAATTAAAAGCTGACACACTGTATTTGCTTTCTTTTCCCGGCTGTCAGACTTTATTCACTCTGGAGTTGAGCTGCAAAGACCTCTGGTAGTGTTAAAAAATGAACAGGCGAAAGCCACAGAGTCTCGTCAAGACACGAGTACAAAAGAAGCGGGTCAAGATGGTGTGACACGTAAAGCCATGTGAAATGGAAGGACGCATGTCAAATTGAACACCGGTGTCACGGTCAGGGGGTTAACCTCGTAATACAGGCAGATTGCAGATTGAAATATTTTAAATCTCAGATAACACACGCTGGCTGTGATGAAGGGAAATAAAATGACTGCGGTAATGCAGCAGATTAATGAACTCTCATGCTGGCCAGCTCCTGAAAGCATGGACACACACACACACACACACACAAACTATGCACACCAACATGCAACCAACAATGCAAAATTATTGTCTTTAAAGCTACACAGCTGTGCTTGAAAGCATATATTAATAAAACCAGACCTGACTTTCACTGATTTTGTAGCATGTCAGAGTTGAAAAATAACATCACGCTTGACTTGTGCTGTATGATATCTCAGGTGCATGAGCATCGTGCACTAAACCCTTTAAATAGTTTTGCATCTCCTCAGGCAGGTTGGTCTTTGGAGTGATGTCGGCATGAATAAAGCTTTCAGCTTTGACGCAGCCTATCACGCCTTTCAGCGGCAAGCTTCTTTTATGTGTTTTGCACCTGAAGATATTTTTTAAGCCATTACCAGGATTTGACTCAGAAAAGGAGATCTAGAAAAACGCTGTGAGATAGGTACTGATGCTGCAGATTGGGAAGAGGTAGGACGAGAAGAATCTTGTTTTGGACTATTCCAGATTCTGTAGCTCACGTTCCTACGGAAACATAGCTCCAACTTAGTGTTGAATGAATGACTGTGAAAAAATATTTGATGGTATAAGATGTTTGAAGGCCATAAATACATGTGCCATTATGACTCATCCTGGTCCTATGGGATGATTTCCGAAGGCGGAAACACTCAGGCGTTTTATGGTGTAGTTTATAAATAATCACTCGGTCTATCAAAGTCACGATTGTATTGTATTGGTAGTAACATTTATCTGCAACTGATGTGTATTTTTAGCTCAGGCCAGGTTGGCAGAGCTTCACATTACCCTTTGAAGGTACTGATACACCTTCATCAAGCTTACAGGCCATCTGTGCCATATTCTTCCCGAAAATTAACCACCCTCGACAATTAAACTATTCCCAAATGACAACATTATCATGCATTTTAATGGGAACTTTAAGCAAAAAGTGCAGGTTCCAGGAAATTAATCAGATATTAATCTTAACATTTACTCAGAAAGGAAATGAAAGGAGGGAAACTTGGACGGATATGTTCTTTTTTTAACTCCACTAGGTCTTTGTTTGTTTGTTTGGGTTTTTTGCTTAGGGATAAGGATTTAAGACAAAAAAAAACCGATATTTTCAGTCGAAAACCAACTCATTGGAACATTGATGGTTTTATCCCACCTGCTTCTGCCTGCAGGATTGTATAGGTGCTGTATTGACAGTAAGAAATGTGCCATGGTGTTGTTAAAACTGCCCTGCTGCAGTACCTTCTAAATTGCCTGTGCTTCAGTTACTGCTAGAGGTAACTTGTATTTTCTGATCAAACTTTGAAATCTCTCCGTACTGGCTGGTCTGAATCAGTTATAGTCTTGGAGATCAAGGAGCTTTCCACAGCACCCACAGTGTGTTCTGGCAGACATTATAGGCATGTATATTGTATAATGTTATATGCTATATAATTGCTATTTGTACCTTGCTCAAACACGTCAATGTCTAGATTGGGTGTTCAGGTTTTTATTGAAATTGTTATAGAGAATAATATGGAGTCACAAACTGAACTTCCCACCTCTCATTTCATTTTGACATCAAGATAAGGTTATTCAGAGCTGAATCGGTATTTCAGCTGAACAGAGTTATTCTGGACATTGTCTCCCTGGTGATGCTAAACTATATCTCTGATTAGGTTTGGTCTCAATTATGGTCTGGAAACTCTCTCAACTGGGAAGAGTTGGGCTTGTCAGAAGGTTAAGGAGGTATCATTTTGGTGATGGCATAGAATCAGTGCTGCGTTTGATGGCCAGTGATAGCTACAGGACTGCCCTGAAAGAATCTAGCATCAATGCCACAATTAAAATTCATCAAAGCTCATATGGATGTAGTGAAAACTTGCACACTAGCCTTTCTTTCTTAGGGGAAAGGAGTAATTGCTCCTCTCCCTGTTGGATTCTGTACATTTAATTTATTTACCAGCAGATTTGATTTACCTGGTGTAACTTAAAATGTAAAACTCACAAGTCATTCCGTGTGTGTAAGGTGAAAATTCAAGTTGGCTCTACACTCATTAGCAGGACCCGCAACTCAAATGAATCCCTTTGAACGGCACCCAGACCCTAATGAATGTAGTCATGTGGTCTGGAAACACAAGGCTTTAAAATTGCAACGGCCTTGGCAAAAGTTTAAAGTTGTCAATCTTAAAGGCAAATAATGTTAGACATTACTGTGATCATTTCCTCCAGGCAACTAGCAGCTGGAACTGTAGCTTTTGCCAAAGCAATATTGTCTTAATGTGAGAATCCGCTCGTGTCGTCTCATTAGAACGTAATAACATAAACCATACCAGAACATCACTGTGACATGAATCGGTCTAAACCGATTGTATGGTAAAACCATATCGACACTGATGGCTCCATCTCACTACAAAAACATTTTCTGGTAGAAACTCAAAAAATGCATTTGCATAAAGCAGTTTAGCTTTGTTTGTAATTGACAGGCTCTTTTGTTTCCCTTTTGTATTACAGCATAAATGTGTAACAACTTGACTAATTCTGAAGAAATGGATGGCTTTGATGTATAACATCAGCCAGTAGTGAGTACTACCAATATTGTTGGTGCAACTCCAAGAAAAAGAAGAATGAGCTAAATCCTTAAAAATGTTGTACAATATTTGTGAATGTGTATAACTGTACAACTAAACAAAACACAAAATAAAAGTACCCATGATTAAGTATTATATTTTTGGAGGCACAGTACAACGATGACCTTTATCATATGACATGTTACTGTAGCTGTTGTACGGTTTGCTAAATGTACCTTGTCTGACACCTTCTGTCAGTAGCCATGGCCTTTTCAGATAATTGCGACGTGCTAGTGTCAAATTATGCAACATAGCATTCCAACAACAGCCAAGCTTTACCTTACCCAAATGTAGAAAATGACGATTGGTAGCAGTCTTGCAGAGGACCATTACAGATATTTTAAAGAATCTCTTCAAAGTACTTGATTAATTATAGAACCATTTCCTCAACACATTGAATTATCTGACCATTCCTCAGAATATGCCGGGTGTCTCGTGCCTAATGGTTTTGTAGATGGTAGAGTACAACTTTATGCACTCTTAGCATTGCCTGGTATTTTCACATTACTTAACAGTGTTACTGATGCAGCCTTACCCCAATATTCAGGTTATTACAAAAATAGCAGCATGACCCTCCCCAAGACGTTCGCCATGATGAATGGGTGGTTGCGGGTCAGTGTGACAGTATGACAGTGTGACAGTATGACAGGGTGACAGTGGCTCGGGTGAAGGGAGAGCCGTGAATGGAGTCGTAAATGGAAAGTCCCAGGTTTCTGGCAGTTGGGGAGGAAATCTGGTATCACAGAGTGGGGTGGATTTGGTCATTTAAATTCATAGTTTGGATAGATGGTTGATTTGAGTGGGGGGTTCCGTGTTAGCAAGATTAGCATAGAACAGTAGAAATATAACTTCTTATTTAATAACTGGCTCTAATACGAAAGAATATTGTATAAGCAGAAATCAAAACTGACCTATAGAACCTATAATTTGGACCTATAATTTGAGGAACAGTTGGAAACATGTAAAGGACAAATATAAAATCGCTAGCATATGTTAAAACACGGCCAAACATTGATATGATACATAATGGATTTGAATGAATTCTAAATGACAGAGACTGTCGAACAATAGGAGGCGGTCCATCATTCGGCCAAATCTCCTCAGTGCGCTGGGCACACTACAGAGAGCCATCTGTTAAGCTGAGCAAAAGCACAGGTGTTAAAAGGCATAATGGCTGTGGGCAGTTCACCTCAGGACTGAAGAGTAAAATATCGGGGTAGAGATAGTACGGTGAAGGCGAGGGACGGAGAGAGGATCAGAGAAGATAAGAGTGAGAGAAGGAAGAGGTGAGAGGGAAAGTGAACAAGGCTCAAATGGGGGAGGCAGGAGATATGTAAGCCAGAGTAAGCCTTTTAGATGAGCGCACATTCACTGATAAAAAAAGGCTCTGAAAGAGGAAGCCGCAGTT
This sequence comes from Clupea harengus, assembly GCF_900700415.2. Classification (NCBI taxonomy): domain Eukaryota; kingdom Metazoa; phylum Chordata; class Actinopteri; order Clupeiformes; family Clupeidae; genus Clupea; species Clupea harengus. The sequence goes on along the minus strand of NC_045171.1, from coordinate 2,243,309 downwards.
AGATGGCTGCACCCTTGGCCTTGGATGGTCTGTACTCTTTAATGTTCTTATGTGGTGTCAGTACTGCTCAGCTTGTGTTCTTTAATGTTCTTATGTGGTGTCAGTACTTCAGTACTGCCCAGTTTGTGTTCTTTAATGTTCTTATGTGGTGTCAGTACTGCTCAGCTTGTGTTCTTTAATGTTCTTATGTGGTGTCAGTACTTCAGTACTGCCCAGTTTGTGTTCTTTAATGTTCTTATGTGGTGTCAGTACTTCAGTACTGCTCAGTTTGTGTTCTTTAATGTTCTTATGTGGTGTCAGTACTTCAGTACTGCTCAGTTTGTGTTCTTTAATGTTCTTATGTGGTGTCAGTACTGCCCAGTTTGTGTTCTTTAATGTTCTTATGTGGTGTCAGTACTGCCCAGCGCCTGCAACTTTGGCAAGTGGAACCCATCTGTGTCATAGATATTTCACTGACACTTAATCACAGTCTTCACCTTGCCCTTGTTTGCTCTTTGCGTGGTCCCATCTCTCTCTCTCACACACATACACACACACACACACACACACACACACACACACACACACACACACACACACATACAAACATAAACACACACAACAGCTGCAAAATAGGTTTGTAGTTAGAAGCTAGAAATCATAAATACTTCTGTAAGATCACAACTGTATATGTGCCGTTTTCAGTATTTGGTCTATATTCTAATGTATCACATTTTATAATTCTATGCTTGATATGACAAAGATATTTTCAGCAAAGGAAATCACATTTTTTACTAGAATCATGGAAATAGTCAGGTCTCTTATGCTATCTTGTCTTTATGATACCATCTGGAAAGCATTGCATATTTTGATTTATATTTCATAAATTAATGAATGATAAAGGAATGGTGCATCGGTTCAGCAGGATGAATTACAGTCTAATCTGGGCTCCTGCTCTGGCTAGATGTAATATCTTGAGTCGCTTTGAAATATGCCTGACTGTAATAATGCGCTGGATGAATAGTGGAGCTGGATGAAATACCCAGTCCTAGTGTGTCTCGCGGCCAAAGCTGGGTGACAGGTCTGCTCAGTGGGTCAATTGTTCAGATATGCAAGAAATTCTCCTTTATGTGCGCCGACGACTTGTTGCCCTGTGGTGGATACTTGTTCCCCCAGGTTTCTTCCTTTAATATGCCTTGGATTTGATTCAAAGGAAATCACGATAAGTATGTAATATGTGAATAAAATTGACCTAATAAGCCGCATCCCTGCCTTTGTTGCTGGCGGAGTCTTTTGAAACAGGAAGTGGAGAGGCATGAATAGTGAGCGCTATCACAAAAGATGTAGGAAATGTGACATATTTCCCGGGGGAGTGTTGTGCTTTGTCTCTCAGTGGCCCACTTTCTTCATGCCTGTGCTGGGTTGTCTGAAAAGCGATGAAAGCCTCAACTCAGGGGACGAACTTGTAGACTTCTATTTATGAAAACCACAGAGACTCCACTAATTAAGCTTGGTGACCTTGAGTTGGAACAAAGTCATATTTTAGAATTCTTTAAGTAATTGAGACAGGTTGTGCCATGTGGCTGAGTGGATTTGGCTTTGCAGAATGGACGAATAACTCACCTTTGTCTAACAGAATATACAACCTTGGCAGACTATATGAGACATAGTGTAAAGGCATGAGTCATAGAGAGCGTGAGTGTAATCCTATCCTACCAGATCTCACTCAAGACCAGTCTTACACTGCAAACACAGAAGAGAAGACCAAGGACAGTGGCACATTTTCCCAATCCCTTGTAGACACTGAAAGTTAAGACAAGCAATGCTGCAGTAAAACAAAGCCCATCCCATTTATCTGGGAAGCCCACACAACCCCTGTTCCAGATTTACAGCCTTGGATGCCCAGTGGTACCAAATCTTCTGGCAGCAGTTGCCAGGAATATTGATAGGGCTGTGGTTAAAGGGAATACTCTGGAGGCTGATGCACAGGTACGACTTACTGAAAAATACCATAGTCCATTTGGAATATTTCCCTTTAACAAATTACATATTACATAGAAGGCCTATGAATTATGGATCACATTGTTGCGTAAAGCTTTCAATAATTGAAGGCATTTTTCATGTCTGATCCATTTTGTTGAATAAGTGTTGCATCTCTGGATTGTTACGCTAATGCGGCCCTTTGATGCATTATCCTGTGGAGACAGCCAGAGAGAGAGAGAAAGAGGAGGCTAGAACGGAAAAGAGAGAAGTGGAAAAAATGAAAGGAAAAAAAAAAAACAAGTGGGAGTGGCAATCAATGGCATGATGTTGCAATGAGGAACTTTTTTTGTATTTATGTTTATTTCTTTTTCCCTCCCTATGCACCGTGCAGCTTTTTGGAGCAATGGATGCTGAGCTGCACTGGAAATGCAGTCCCTATCAATTTACCTCAGCATTTTCATCTTTCACATCTCATAAAACATGCAGCAGACAGCGCGCACACACACACACACACACACACACACACACACACACACACACACGTAGCGTATTGTTTGTGCTGGCTTGTGTCTTTATGTACCGCGGGGATAAATAGCTGTAATATGTGTCATGTCATTTGACATTGATGACTCTGCCCATGCAATGCAACTGCAGGAGGCAGAACAACCAGTCCTGGAGGCTGCATTAAGATGTGGTCACTTAATGTGCTACCAGCAGTACATGGGAGAAAAGGTCTGGAGTTGTATTGAGAAAGTAGACAGCTTCTCCCTTTAATAAAACTAGCATGTGGCTGCCTTGTGTGTTGTGGGCCATTGACACAGCTCTTTGTACATGATTGTGCTGTATCCTGATGGAATAGAACGCCAAGAGAGTATTTTCAGTCCTGTTGTGAGAACGATCCAATCATTGAAATGGTTTGTTTGTGTGTGTGTGTGTGTGTGTGTGTGTGTGTGTGTGTGTGTGTGTGTGTGTGTGTGTGTGTTTGTTTATGTGGTAATGCTCATCTTTTTGTCCATCTGTCCTTCTGTCTGTTTGAGTGGATTATGCGAAATGATATTTATCTGACTCCTCGCCTTATGAATATTAAGAGCTGACACAATGGAACCTTAGGCAAAACCTGTTATTTGTTTTTTGAAGTTTGACCAATTATTTTTTTTTTTTTTTTAGTGGGCGGGGGTGGGTGGGGTGAACTGCAAGTTATTATTCTCACATTCTTAATCTCTTGCATAAATACTGTAACTCAGATCTCCATTCTTCTTTTCTTATTGTAATTTGTTATCTAATATCTTGATAACAAAACTAAAGCAGGTGCTGTGTCTGAAGCGGTTCTGGATGTTTTTTTGTGTGTGCAAATATCCTGGGCAATTAATGATCAAGGCTATTCTCATGTGTCAGTGGCACAGGGTGGTACGATCCTATTGGATTAAGGATGATTTGTGTATTCAGACAAGCATACAAGAGTGATATTGCCCTGACACCCTCCGCACTTCTGTCAAGCAAATTACATCATTCCTCGTTGCAACTTTAGGACATAGAAGTTTTCTAAAAATCTGTACTGTTCAAAAAGCTCTGTTGTCGCAAACAGTTAACTCAGCAGTTGGTAGAATGTATCAACTGGGGTTTACGAGGCTGAATCCATACTGAGCCGTAGTCCACATTAATGTTGAAGGAAACTCTCAAAGCCAATTACACTCAGGGGAATCCAGTGCTTTGGGATATGAGAGAATGGACTCGGCTGCTTCCGTATCTCTGCCTCTCTGCCTCTATTGCTTCTATGGAAAAGAGGATTACTCTAAACTGCCTCTCCATCCTCTGTTCTCTGGCCGTGTGGAGCATTTAATCACATATCATGGCCGTAACTGTCGTGGCAGTAATCGCCGCTTCTCATTTCTTATACGGCACGGTAAAGTGTCCTTGGGTGTGCCACAGCAGATTGAAAATGCACACCTGTAACATGGCAGCCTCAGGGCGGTGCAAAGTCACACGTGTTTGTGTTTGTGAAGCAAACTGTGTGTGTGTGTGTGTGCGCGTCTGTGTGTTTGTATGGGGGATGTTGTGTGTATGGAGTTGTTTACTCAGTGCACAGTTTGTTCAGCTCTACAGAGACGGATAAGATAGCCACCAATCCCGTGGCGTCCCTCTGTGTGACCTTGACTGACCATGGCAGGAAGACCAGAGTCTGCTCGGTTGCCCAAGTAGTTTTGTGATCATTACAGTGTGTGTGTGTGTGTGTGTGTGTCTGTCTCTCTGTGTGTGTGTGTGTGTGTGTGTGTGTGTGTGTGTCTGTACGTGCAGGCGTGTGAATAACGACCTGCAGAAGACACTCCTAAGCGCTGTAGCCAAAACTCTGGAGTCAGCACTAATACCAGGGCAGACTCTCCTCTCCTCCTCTCTCTCCCTCTCTATATCCTACTCTCTCTGTCTCTCTCCTCCTCTCTCTCTCTCTCTCTGTCTCTCTCTCCACCTCTCTCTCTGTCTCTCTCTCACTCTTTCTATCCCTCTCTATCTCCCACTCTCTCTCTCTCCCTCTCTCTCTGTCTCTCTCTCCACCTCTCTCTCTCCCTCTTTCTATCCCTCTCTATATCCCACTCTCTTTGTCTCTCTCCACCTCTCTCTCTCTCCCTCTCTCTCTGTCTCTCTCTCCCTCTTTCTATCCCTCTCTATCTCCCACTCTCTCTCTCTCCACCTCTCCCTCTCTCTCTGTCTCTCTCTCCACCTCTCTCTCCCTCTTTCTATCCCTCTCTATCTCCCACTCCCTCTCTATCTCCCACTCTCTCTCTCTCTCTCCATCTCTCTTTCTGTCTCTGATCGCATGTGCAGAGTGGGTAGGCAGAGCAGGTGAGTGATGATGCGCCGATTGACCAAGATCATCTTCAATGCCACCGTTCCCCTCAGAAGATTTATTCAAATAGTTGGACTTCCAGAAATCTTCCTTGTCTGTACAGCGTGTCCGAGGTCAACCCACACCACTGGCGTTCACGTCTTCATACAGCAGTGACTACCTTGTTTTGTGGCTTTGCCCTATTGGTGGAAAAAATAGCAGGGTGTCTGAACTTGAACATGTTAGGACTTGATCAAGTGCAGTGTTTCTGAGTAGATGTTACCTTAGAGATCTTTAGAGATTCCAGACAGTTAAAGATGAAAAGGTGCTGTAGATTTTCTTTAGAATACACTTTTAGAGGCAACAAAAACTGCAAAGGTGCCCTCAAATTATGAAGTATGGATTCAGTATATTGGTAATATATATTTATTTATTCTTTTTTAGTCAAATTTAGCCGTTTTTGTATTCGCTTTCAGTTCTTTTTAAGCAGGAATAAAATTGGAATGTAAAGGTGACAGGCTATATTGCAGCTCAGGGAGGATGAGGCTACAGATTCTAAAGTGCTTATGGGAGGACGGAGGCACAGGGATCAGGGCCTGTGTGCAGCATTGGACATTTTAATGAGTCTGACTCCTCTTGCTTTTTGGGGAAATGTTTCCCAGACTGTCTGTGTGTTTTTATTACCTTAGAATCAATAAATTACTAGATGAGGAAAGTTTCTTGAACAGTAGTGCTATGAAAAGTCATATACAAAGAAATAAAAATGGGTCAAGTATGGCTATAGTAAATATACATTCCACGATCTTTTTAGACAGTGATTGGCATGAATTATTTAAGGTAAATTAAGGTGTTGTAGCAGACTCAAACTAAAGACTAAAATTATATGGTAATACATGCTGTCTATAGTAATATTATATGGTAATACATGCTGTCTATAGTAATATTATATGGTAATACATGCTGTCTATAGTAATATTATATGGTAATACATGCTGTCTATAGTAATATTATATGGTAATACATGCTGTCTATAGTAATATAAGTCCGCGGAAAATGCAAACCCTGGAAAAAACAAATCTGTAACACTTTTTGTGTTAAAAGAAATGTTAAAACTGATCCCGTCCATTCAGTCTACATGAGTATTATATCTATTTCATTTTTTAGTTGGAACAGAGTTTTAATCTTTTGAAGATTATTGTCTAGCTACTGGCCAATAAGAACTATCAGACCTGAACTTCAGATTGTAAACATGCTGGCTACATCAGTCTATATGCTAATGCTAAGCACATGCTAAGCAACAGATTAGACTGGCACAGAAATAGGCCCCTATGCCCCCTTCTGTAAGCTAGCAGCACCTGTGGTGCACTGTACAGACAAAATGTTTTGCAGTACTTACAGCGGAAGGCTGCGGTTTTGAAATATGCCTACAGGAAAACTTCAAAACCTAAGTTAGGCAACCGTACCAGCATTCAGTACAATATTACGTCAGCTGTGTGGTTTGATTTAAAGCTGGTCGAGAATTTAAAAGCTCATGGTGTGGTCCAAGAAGCAAATACAGTAATTCTGTAGCCGTCAAGTTGAATCTCAATAATGTTAAGTTAAGTATCTGGCACAATCGCCATTGGCTTTAAACAAATCTTGCTCTCCTACTAGCATCTTCTTATTCTCTCTCTCTCTCTCTCTCTCTCTCTCTCTCTCTCTCTCTTTCTCTTTCTCTTTTTCTCCTTCTCACTACAATAGTAGAAATTTCATGGTGCATCAGCCTGTCATGCTGCATCATTACAAGCAAGTGAACTCCAAATTAAGGGGCTACGCAGTGTTACCATGTCATCAGAAATTCACTGCACAACTTGCATCATCTCCAAATCAGCTCATTTCACCAATTTAAATTATTTGAAATGTGGACTTATGAAACTGGACGTCTGCTATTGTGTGCTTTTATCCACACACAGACAAGAATGGAGTTAATGCTCACGGGCTGTGGGGCCTCCCTGACTTGCATGGGAACGAGGGGGGAGAAGACTTAAGGGAGAAACGACCTGGGATGCATTACCTAATAGATTTGGCACAACTGTGGAGCTCAGGGCCATCTGATAAAGCTGGGTTACAGTACTCTAATCAATCACTAAGACCTCAAGCCAATTTAGGCAGAAGCTTGACATCCAAGATAGGCTTTCAGACGGGATTAGAACAGCTGAATAAGGAGTCAACACATCTGCCAGCGTGAGCAGAAGAGCGGCACCGGGCTCACCAGCCCTCGTCCTCGGGCGGAGAAGCTGCCGTTTGGCCCTCCTCCTGTTTGATAGGAGGCCGACTCGTTCTCCGCCCCCTCCCCAAGTCGTTTGCCTCGGAAGCCGATGAGTGCCGCCCCCACCCCCCCTTCTGTGACGCCGCTGTATGTGTAATGAGATATTTTATAGTTTTCACTCTGTGTCATTTGGGATCTCTCTGGAGGGTGAGGGAAGGGCCATGACATGATTGCCAGTGAGTTTGTGCCTTCGCGCCGTCTCAGGCTGTGTCGTGGAGTATGGTGCCACAAGGGTCCATGCAAGAAAAAAAAAAAGGCCAAGACAAAAAGAAAAAAAAATTGTTTCCAGACTGCTGAGCACTGGATGAACTGTAGGAAAGGCTGTTGTTGTGAGCTTGCAAACCCTATCCTGGCACCAGAAGCTACTCTGACCAGCCTGTTACCCTTTAGCCATTTGAATCTTAGACCGACTGCAGGGTGTATTAATTTCAAACAAACATCCTCTAGAGCACTGAAAAATAGAACCGCAGTCTCCCCTAAGCCCGGCAGATCAAACCAGAGAACGGCCAATGCATCTGATAATGTCGAAATAAGGTGTTGGTTCAGCTGTGATGATTGATATCAGTCCAATAATCCCCTTCAATCTCCGCTAAATCCACTGGCTAACAGTGCTGATGGAGGCTTTCGCTAGTCAACACATTTGAAAATCAGAACAGCGTTTAGCTTTTTTTTTTTCTCACTCCTTTTTTTTTAAGCTACAGGACTTTTAGTAAATGTTTGACAAGCTATTATTCTAAAAGTACCATAAGTATGTTGATGACAAAAACTCTCGAGGTAGTTCAGTGGAAATCTACTATGATTACTATGACATATGGCTGAATACCAATGGAAGTTCTTGCCAGTAATGAAAGATATATAGCCTCGTGTTCACAATGGCTCTGGTGAGTCCTAGTTGTGCATATATAAACACACACTATACTATACTATTTTTGTATGAGTGGCCGCTGGCTTTTTACACTTGTGTCTCTGACGCAAGCTCTAAAACACAGAGTGATGCTCTGATGAATCATTAACACACTGCACGGGGAAATTGTTATATTTGTTCCCTGTGGTTACAAAATGGAAGCACGCTCAAAACCAAGTTCATCACCGCAACTAATGTCTCTGAAAACGGCAGCAGTGTATTGCAGCTTCAGTTGAATGCTTTGAGTACAGTATTGTAATTATCTTCTCTGCCTCACCCACATTAAAAGGACATTTCTCCAGTCCTCATAATGGGCTATGGCCCCAGTCCTGAAAGCAGAGGTCTGTTGTTCGCTCACTGGTGGCAAAGTTAATTATAAGCAGATAGACAGCCTTGCATGTCGACTGTCCATCATCATTGCGAGGGCTCATCTCACTCAGTACTCTTTCATTATGTATTGAGCAGGTTAGAGAGAACGCTTAATGTGGAGTCGAATGTTTCCTGCAGCTTTTCCTCTCCCGACTGTAGTTATGGAGGAGCTATCACAAATGCCTCAGCACAGAGTCTTGGATTCCGGCATGTCGCACACAGCACATTGACACTTCAAATTTCTTTTCATTCGCCACTTGCCTCTTTGCAAGTGTAATCCATTTGCATGTAAATGGGTATGTTATCCTGCTATGCTTTTGGCATTTTTTTTTATGTTCTCCCTTTTCCTTGAAAAGGGTACACAATGCCGTGGTAGTAATGTCTCATAATATTATAATTTCGCCGAAAATTCCATTTCAAAGAGCCTTATTAGTCTCTTGTTTGCATTCAGTGGGTTTTATCATCAAACACAAGAGTGCTCGCAGACCACTGCAGTGCTAATCATTTTATGCGTTGCATGTTATTTTTTGTGTGATCTTGAGTGCTGTTTTACTGTCTCTCTTGCCTTCCGAGTGGCCTCTCATTTTTGGCAACAAGACTACATGTACAGAGCAGAATGTACAGAACACGCGCGGCCGGGTACAGGCCCGATTTCATATAACGCTGTTCTTGTGACATTTCGGCGTGAAGCCGTGTGTATCATCACTGTGGGCTGTGCCAGCCGGAATTAAGCAGCATCGCCAGGCTCAAACGTGGAATATTTTTTCGTTAGCATATTAATGTAGTCATGGTAGGTCGGCCGCAAATGCCAAGACACATCATGCTATTAATAGCGCTCTAATTTTCCAGTTAACATCTGGGTCATGGCTCTGTATTTTTTTTCTTTTTTCAAGCTGGAATTATTCAAATATGCGGGAGTGGAATCCTGTTCATATGTTTTTTAAGGAGCCCTTTCACACTGACTGGGAAAGGTCACTTTGCCATATTTGAGCTGTGACTCTGTGGTAACCTGCAATGAATTAGCCCCTGAACAGACTACAACATTCAGCCTCGCAAATCTTCTTTTTTTTTTTTATATATAACTGATAACGCACCATTGCTTAATTTCTTAATAGGCCTGACATTACTGAGACCTACAATTTACTTTAATCTAATGATGATGCTGCAGTCTCTAAAAAAAAAATTTTTTTACTGTCAAATGGGCAGGATGTGCGGTGAAAGGATATAAACATCATAACAATAGCAGGATGAAAGGATGAAAGCTCTGAACCACTTGAGTCAGACTTGCTTTGAAATTCGAGATTGCCATGTTTCATCCTCTAAGCTATCACCACTTCAAAGGGCCCAGGTCACTTGACTCTCCTGAAAACAATTTGTTTGTGTTTATTTGCCTCCGCAAGGGAGAACACCGTGTCACAGTGACAGGCAAACTTGTAAATGTGTGGAGGGGAACATGGCGGAGTCAGATTGATTGCATTTCGTGTCATTGTGCTGTTTGTGCAGAATGGTTGGGCTAGCTATGAGCCAGGCACGCCGCAGACCCAAAGCAGATATGTCACAGCAGCACATTCGGAGATTCATTTCTCTTATTTCCTTTTTCTTGAGTGGTACCGCAGAGCATCACGTCCCAGGGAGTGAACACCTCATGGCATCATAATGAAGTAGTTTCCAAGCGACCATTAATTACAACTGAGAGATCCCACATTGTAGACACCAAAATGAACATTACTCCCAGAGAAGAACTGGGCAGGTGTGTATATATGGTGTTTATTTGGGCCAAGGGTATGCTGCTTCCCCTGGGCCTTGAACATCACATTCAGCAGTTACTAGGTTTATCATCCATTAGAATAGGAGGGCCAGTGATGCAAGCTTGATTAATTAGAGTAAGGATGCTTTACCGTGGGTTTAGGCACTGTAAGTGGCTTACTCTCTAAGAGTGCAATAGTATCTGTTTATTGTGTGTTATATATATAGCAGTGAGTACTGGTGGAGTAATATGATTGGACAAGAAGCACTCTGTGACTGCTGATGTGTAGTATAAAAGCACTGGAACAATTTGCTGCTAGTACCGCTTGGTTTCACGGTGCTAACTTGCAGCAAGTGGAGCGGAAGGATTGACAAAAATCTAGAACTGTTGTAGCAGATGACCTTTTTGATAAATAGTGCTTTTCTTTTACCCAATAAAAGCTTCTATAAAACCATTCACACTCAAGCTAATGAGGTTGTACTGACTATCAGCACAGCTATGATCATCTTCAATGCTCATCTTGGGTCCTCTTGACCTACAAAATGAGGCGTGATAGTATAACAGCACTTCCTTTTGAGAACGAGAACTTTCGAGTACTGCTTAATCCAAGGTCTTTCATTTGACATGTAGGGAAAATACACAGAGTGAATGATGTTAGCTTTGAAGGTAGGTCAGATATGTCATAAAAAAATAAGGTTATTGAGTAAATAAACAATCTGCAAAGCTTTCAAGTGTGAACATATGATAGGATTAGAGTGAGTCTGCAGTCACCCTTGTGGTTTTTGAGAAGGTCCCCAGGGTTAAATTGAGTGATTAGCTTCTTTGAATATTCTACCCGAAATTGTCTTGTGGGAGGCTGCCTGCTGTGGATCAATAGAGGCATTAGTATGATGAGCTGTGAGGGGAAGGTTTCATGTAGCATAAGTAAGCTACACAATCCCCCTTTACAGTTGGTGCATTTCAACACCTCTCATTTGCACATGCTAACACAGCACAGTATGTTGACAAGATGCTAGTTTACCACAGAGCAGATAAAGTGGTGTTAAAGGTGGTGTCTTAATCAGTGGGTTTTCTTGTCTCTGCCTCAAATCTCATTTTTAACTCATCTGTTCTCTGCTTTGTTCGAGGAAAATTTCTATTTCTGTATCACATTAGCCTCTGTACATGCAAATTAATTTCCCCCCTTTCTGCTGTGAAAGTTTGCATGAAATTATGTGAACCGAGCTTTGCTCTTCTTCAGCAGAAAGGAAAATGCATAAATGTACACAAATGAGTTTGTGTTCATTTTTGTAGTGAATGAGCCTCAAACCTTGCCCAAGGCTCAACTGTATTTATTTTATTTTTTTTAATTTGTAAGTGTTTTTGTACAAATTCTACAAATATTTAAAGATCATCAAAGTTCTGCCCTTCTCAATCTCATACATGAATGAAAGGCATATCCCCAGGAGACATAAGCTTCAGATGGTACCACTGCATGCTTCTCTGATCTACTATTCTTTTAACTGTCATACACAGCTGATGGAAATGTATTAAGAAGCAGCCAATTGATCTCATGTGAATTTCAAGTTCTTCTTCCTCTCAGGTACAAAAAAAAAGAAAAGAAATAAAAACTCTCGTCCTTGTGAAGACAGCAACAATTTGTACAACGCAGTAACATGCAAGGGTAGAGGTGGACTGTAGCGCCATTCTTCACTGTCTCCATTAAACATCCTGAAAAGAAGTTGGGGTTGTGATTACAGCTCCATAGACTGCGCAGTTCTTTTTGTCCTTGATATGGTGCCAAAGCTGGAGAGAAATAATGACTGCATAGGCAGTTTCCGGGGCCTGCCGAGCATCCCCTGCCAGGATTATTTGGAAATAGGAGGGCAGAAGGGGGTTGGGGTGGGGTGGGGGGGCTATTCTGACATTTCGTGAATGTTTTGGGTGGAACATGCCAATCTCTTTGATTAAATATGGTGCAGCGCTGTTCGTCATGCCCAGCAGCCCGCTCAGCTGCCATGCTTCAGGGAGTAGCGCTATATTCTGTGAACCCCGTTCATTACAAATTCCTCAACTGAGTCTGAATGTATTTCCATGTTTGAAATAAATATTTGGCATTGTCATGACGCATCCCATGGTTCCTTGGGTTTGTGGACATTTGCCATACGCTGAATGTTACAAACATGCTCTGCAGCAGACTGCGATTGCATATTCACACTCGGTGCAGCCAGATCGTTTTTTTTTTATTTAGCTTGTGCACGGTAGAAAAGACACTCTCTCAAGAAACGAAACCATGAGTTAAGCTCAGATAAAAGATGCAATTCAGATCATACCACAGTGCAGTACAGTGTACTTGAAGGGGGAAAAATGATTAAATTAAATAAATAGGATCATCCAGCTATAATCCAGGGGAATATAAAGACACGTTCTGAGGTCTAGCTCTCTCCTTTCTCGCCTTACAACAGCCTCTGCCCAGGCCTGCAGTATCGCTCTCTAGTGCTGCCTATCCATTTGCATCAATGTCAAGCTGCTGAATGGCAGGTGTTGGTGCCAGACTCATAGTTACGTCTGTCCGGGCTGGTTTTAGTCTGAAAGCTTGACAAAGCACCATAATGGCAGCCAAAGCTGACATGGAGAAACTGGCTTTTGACACGTTATTATCTGTCAATAACGAAGAGCTGTCACTCGATAGGCAAATGTGTGTCTTGGAGGTTACACAGCTCGGTGGATTCACACACTGCGCTCGCGGGACTGTGGATTTACACACTGCGGTCGCGGGACTGTCTCGCAGAGCCTGTTTGATGCAGGCCAGGGGAAACTTGATAGATTGCAGGGGATGTTCAAAGGGGGGGGGGGATATATAACGTGTGAGAGCCTCTGTGTGTAAGAGGTGATCAGAGTCAGAGAAACTCACAGAGAGCTCTTGTCACCGTTCGTTCGCCGACACAAGGCCTATAACTCTCAGTAAGCTCAGGGCATGAGAGTTTGGCTTTGAGGTATGACCCTTGTCACAACTTCATAGCGGTGATTCCAGGAGTGCTGGAGGAGGTCAGCGCTGATCTGCGGTCAGTCCGTTTGCCCCCCCGCACGTACTCATCCGACACAGCAGACAAAGCGTTCTTGACCGTTACGGCAGCAGCCCCTCCTGGGTGAGTGAACCAGAAGCTCCCAGTTCCATTCATCAGCTCACAGGGACCAGGGCGAAGGAGAAACATCTAACGGCATGTACGCTCCAGAGTGCAGTCCCGCATTAGCCACTAATAACCCCTCTTAGAGTCAGCAGTGTGTCTCTCCTCTGTATTTATTACTGGCTGCAAGGCCAAGGAGATGAGACGATCAATATTTCGGGCGATGGGAGAGATTGTGCAATTGCATTTTTTGCCCCTCCCGTATAGGGAAGGCCTCCTTACAAGAGCGGATGCCGCCCACACTCATCTACATGGAGCATGAGAGCACACACACACACACACACACAC